>NC_141905.1:86085000-86317500 GCF_057802395.1 Ceratotherium simum simum
CTTGTCAAGTTCTTCCTTCTAACAACAGTGGAGCAGACCTAAAGATAAGTCAGACTTGGTCTGAGCCTGCCCAGAGTTTGCTGTCTCTGGGACTGGACTTGAGAGAGTTCTCATATGTGCTGGGGTGGAGCCAGCCATTGAGCAGGAAGGGATGGGGGTAAACCCCACGAAAGGGTTAGAGTGTGAGCAGTTTCCAGCCAGACCTGAATATTCCTGACTACAGTCTGGACAGGAGTTTCCTAGGGGCCCCCAGGCCAGTGTCTGCACAGCCTACAGTCTAAGGAACCACCTCCCCACCCCTGCAGTCTTAGAACATTAGTACCGGGTAACCAGGCCCCTGTTCTGTCTGGTTAGAGGCTCGTAAGTCCTGCTGGGAAACCTATCAGAACACATCAGGCCAAAGAGAAGCTGCCTTTCCCTCGATGGCTGTGGACAATGACATCCTTGGAACAAGGAGGAAGGCCCCAGCTTCACACAAAGCATGGAACCCAAGGTCTCCATGGGGTCAGCCTTCTGGGAGAGCAGCGTTTGCCTCTTCTATGAACCTGGGGCACCCGGGGCTCACCTGGGTGCCAGCCCGTGCTTCCAGCTGCACAAAGAACCAACCTCCCATGGACCAGTCTGTGTGTGAAGAGGCCACAGGCTGGGGGAGAGGCAAGAGTTTCACAAGGAGAGGCTGATGTCGAACCCCTCCCCCTGTGTCTCGGCTGTGGGCCTTTGCATGAGTCTCTTGGGATCCCTGAGCCTCTGCCTTTCCTCGTCTCTGAAATGGAAATGATGACTGGGTCCTGCCTCTGTCGTGCTAAAGCTCATGGATTAAGTAGCCCTGAGTAGGCAGCTGCTCATCCAGGTTAGCAATCTCCTTTTTCTTGAAGCCATAATGTGAGCTCTGAGGCAAGTTGAAGTCAGGATTGGAGGTGAAAGTTCCAGGAATGAGGACTCATGACTTCACTGAGGGCTTCATCACTACTTCAGGTTTTCTGTCACAGAAGGCAGGTCCTGGGGAGTTTCAGGAAGATGGAAGCTTCTGCCTCAATGTGGGTTTGGGCCCGATAAGTCCAAGTCTCTGATTCTTTACCTCTGACGTGAGCATGGAGGAAAGCCTGACCTGTGGCTGGAAGGTCTTGAAGAGTTTCTCCTGTGCTTCCATTATCATTGCTATTGCCTCTTGGCCATGGTGGCTCCCTCTGCCTCTTGTATATTGAAGGTAAACGCTTGCCTCCTTCTGTGTTGACAAACAGAGCTCTCCCTACTTCTCTTACTTAATTAGGGCACTAAAAAACTGCCGAGTATGAAGTAAGTGAACGTTCCCTGCAATCTGTACGTTTATCATGATTGCCTTCCTAAATCGACAGTGACTGGCACAGCCTAAAGAAACTCCCCAATTTACAACTGGAAGGTTAAATTCGGATAAACGAACCATTAATGACTCGTCACGTGAAAGAATCGTTATAGAATTGTCAGTACCGCGCAGAACTGGTGCTCCAAGAGGTGAGGCCCTGCCCAGCTCCGTCTGGATGCCCAAATGCGAGTTGCTTCTTGGAGTCACTACTGGTCCACCTGTCTGTTCCCTGTGTCCTGCTGGAGTGAGCTGAGCCTCCTATGTCCTTCACTGCAATTTGTTATTCCATTGCACTTACACTACCTGATATATTATATCCTTGTTTATTTGCTTATTTATCTGTCTCCCCTCTCTTAGTCTGCTCAGGCTGCGAGAGCAAAATACCCCACACTGGGAGGGTTGAACAACAGAAATTTATTTTCTCACAGTCCTGGAGGCTGGAAAGTCCAAGATCAAGGTTCTGGCAAGATTTGGTTTCTGGTGCAACACTCTTCCTGGCTTGCAGACGGCCTTCTTCTGGCTGTGTCCCTACAGGGCAGAGAGAGAGAGAGAGAGAGAGAGAGAGAGAGAGAGAGAGAGAGAGATCTGGTGTTGCTTCCTTTTCAATAAGGACACTAGTTCTAAAGGATCAGGGGTCCACCCTTACAACCTCTTTTGAATTTAATCACCTCCTTAAAGGCCCTATCTCCAATGGTCACATGCGGGGTTAGGGCTTCAACATATGAATTTGGGGGGATGAAATTCAGTCCATAGTATCCTCCATTAAAACACAAGTTCTTTGGGGATAGGCCTTTTCTATTTATCCGCTATTGTATCCCCATCACTTGGAACATGATCAGGTATATTATATAATAGGAACCCCATAAATATATGTTGAATGAATGAGTGAATAAAAAGTAAATTTGGGCTGGAGGACAACCTATATTGTACCAAGAGCAAGGCCAGGCAGTGACGTTAAAGCCGAGATGTAAGGGCATCTCGTCCTACAGCCGGCACCCCAGGGTTTTGGTGGACCTGATGCCAGGGCTGTCCTGCCACCTGCCAGCCAGGCACTAGCTGTCTGTCATCCATGAGGAGCAGCAGGGCATGCACTGAGATATCCACCTAGTCCTTCCCAGTCAACTTTGTGTTAGTGCCCTCTACCTCCAGACGCATAGAGCTTTACCACTTGTGTTCTCTTTTCATGTACTTGATCCTATTTAATCTTTACAACAACCCTCAGGTCAGCGTCTTTATCAGCCCTGTGTAACAGACAGGGAGGCAGGAGCAGCCTGAGGATGAATGCCATGTTGTAGGTAATCCAGGGGAGGGGCAGAGCCGCCGTTCAAACTCAATCATTCAGATATGGCCCTTGGGACTGGCGGGTATTGCAGAGGATGCCCGGGCTGGGAGACGGGCAGCTGGGTTGTGTGTGGATTTCTCCCACCAGCCAGCTCCCTCTGTCTGTCCGAAGCCCCTTGGGCTCATCTCACCTGGGGAGAGAATCAGCTCAAGGCCCTGGCAGCTCAAGCCAGTGTGGGTCAGCTATGCCTGAAAGTCCACCATCACCTTTGCCTGCTCTGGGCTCCATCCAGGGAGGGAAGGGTGTCCTCTTCCTGGCAGTGGTCCAGTCAACACATCCCTGGGGACCTGGCTGGGTACTATGTGTCTGGGGTCAGGGCCTCCAGAGGCAAAATTAAGAAGAGTTGAAACAGTAATGAGGATGAATTCGGCAGCCGCAGCAGGCTACCATGGGGGTATTTTGGAGTCAGGAATGTCCCTAGAGCCCCTCACATGCACCACAAAGGGAACTGCTGGTGCTTTCTGCCAAAGGGAGCGCTCAGTGAACTCCTGAGGCCCATCCCCAGGGCCCTGCAGGACCCCCAGCATCTATCTGTACTGTCATTCTGGGCCTGGCTGTGGGCTGGGGCCGGACCCATCTCAGGACTGTGCATCTGCCTCCATCCTGCTTGGTTCAATGGGAAATTTCCTCCTTTGTATGTGTACCAGGAGTTCTTGCTTCATTATTTAGAAAGTCTTTAAGCTGATGCTCAACCTAGTTAGCCACATTAACATATTTAAATCACAATTAATTGGAAAATTACAGTAAAGTGTGAAGTGGGAATCATTGCTTTCAAATGAGCATCTATGCTTGTTGATGGAATCAAGTCATTCGTTTCTTTCCAGGAAGTCTTCAGACCCCCCGCGGGGCACGTGTGGACCTGGCACGTGTGAGCTGCGTCTCAGAAGTGCTGCTCTGCACCCACACACCTCACATTGCCGGAAGGCACGAGTCGCTGACTCGAAGGCCCCAGGGTCACTCCACAGCGAGGGTAGGTGGGTGAAGGAGCCCCTGGGGAGGCAGGAATTAGAGCTCTGGCTGGACAGGCACTGGATCCCATGGAAGATTTCTCAGGGGTCAGTTGAATGGCAGTGGATGCCCCTGCTTTATCCCTGGAGGGTCTGAACCCTGGGCAGCCATGTTCTCCAAGATCCTCATCACCAAGAAGTGGTGACATGATACAAGACACTGGACCCAGCACTCCTCAGGGCAGGGGCCCAGCTTTCCTGTTTCCAGGCCAGAGCAGATACATACCAGCAATAACAACAATAATGCAAACGTTCCTTGAGGGCATCTCATACCCTGTACTGGATGGAGAGCTTGGGGCTTTATGTCATCGACTCCTCCCAATGACCTTCATCACAGAGTCACCGGAACTGAGGCTAGGAGACGTCACCCTGCTAGTAAAATCAGAGGGCAGGGATTTGAACCGAAGAGGGCTGGCTCTAAATCTGGGCAATTGACCCCTTGTTCTACTGTCTCTCACAAAGGTGGCCCACTCAATCCTGACCAGTGAGGACAGCCAGCAGATGAGGTCGTCCACCTCGAGCCTCACCATCCACTCCGGTGACATATGAGGAAGGAGGACATTGCAAGAACATACAGATGAGCCCCAAGGGTGCAATTCCAGCCACAGCCTGGACTCCGGACATGAGGGCAGCTGGACTCCAGCTGACGATGGGCATCCCAGTCCCACTGCCCATGGGACACACTGAGGGCAACACACCTCCTGCAGCCAGAGAGCGTAAAGCCTCCTTGAGCATGGGAAGGGCAGATAAGATGCAAAGGCCCTTGCCCTCACACGTGGGCCTGAGCCCACAGCCAGCACTCGAACACCGCTGGCCGGGCAAACCTGAGCCAGTGGGCCCGAGTGGCTAAGAGATGGCAACCTTTGGCCTTGGTTCTCCAGACGTTTTGTGAACTGGGCCCACACACAGCAGGAGCTTAATAAACATTGTGAGATGCCTGGAGGTTCTAATGAGAGCAAAGGAGGAAGAAAGTGTGTCTTGCTGCTGTGGGGCGTGGCCGCCAGGGTCAGGGTGCAAAGCTTAGATGGTATCTTGACCTGAAGCAGCACCCATCTTCTCACTGGGACCTCATGATCTGAGCCCCCTGCTTCCCGTCTGCAACAAAAGGCATGTGCACATGCCGGGGTTGTGGGGGAGGCACGCTGACCTTCCCTGTAACTGATGACGCTGAGTGACCACGGCCCCTGCGTATAATGGTGAAGCGGATACTAAGGTAAGCAGTAATCAGAGTAAGAAACCTGGGGGAATTTCTCTATATGGGAGCGTGGGGATTCATTTCCCCTCCTGCAAACAGGATTGATAAGTGGCAGGCATTTGTTTTTCTAGATTCTCCAAGTTGCCTTGCGAGTTTGCTTCCGTCTGAGGCAGCCATGCCTCATTGCATAGCCAAAGGTCCGCTGGCATTTCGCGATATTTAACGCCTGCACAATTAACCAATCCTGTTACGTAATGTGTTCCTTAATGCTCCATTTATCTTGTAATTGAACATTTGTGCTTTCTGTTAGAGGACATTGATTTTCACTTTTAAAAATTCCATTTGGAAGTGCAAGCAACATTTTAGACTTAAGGCAGGGTGCAGAGGGGCAAGAGGCAGTGCTGCAAGGGTCAGAGCTGCCCCAGGGCAACCTCAGCTGCGTTCCGCTACTGTCCTCCAGCTGCCTGGAGCTGTGAGTGCATGAATTCAACTAATTCTCATGCAACCCCAGTGCTTTCCCCTCTTTGGAGGTAAGGGGGGTGCAGCATAGAGAGAGCAGGCGGCCTGAGGATGCACACGTTGCTGCCATGAGTGGGAAAGTGGATTGGGATTCAAACCAGGCAGCGGGAGTCCAGAGACCAGCTCATGACCACTGCAGGACGCTGAGTCACACGCCAGGTTCGTGTCCAGAGGCCTCCTGTCCCTGGCTGTGCACAGCCACTCGCCCCCACATCCAGGCAGGGCAGGATTCTGGCTGGAGGGATGTCTGCTCCTCTTAGCAAGCTGCTCTCTCCAAACTGTCGGCTCCGGGCTTCCTGTGAGTAGGACTGCCTACAGACCTCACCAGCTCGCTCTCTGATGCCACGTGAAAGGCAGAAATCAATAGTGAACTCGGGGCTCTCTGTGCCCACAAGGCCTGGAAGCCGCCTTCTCAGCCGACTGTCTTCCAGTCAGAGCCACCTGTGGGGAAAGGTGAAAGATACATGAACTAATGAAATCTCCTGCAGTGTGAACCTGCCCGTGTGTGCACCTGTGTGTGTGAGTGTGTGCGTCCTCTCTTGAGTGTCTGCACAGGTTAGTTTCTGCATTCGTGCATGCGCCTGCTCGTACAAGAGCAGACAGACATTTGTGTGTTGCTGTGCGTATGCTTTTCTGTCTCTGGGTTAATGTGTGCACATCTGTAGATCTGAATGTGTGTACACATTGTGGGATGTGAGAGTACGAGAGAGAGACAAGGATCTATGATAGCATGTGTGTGTAGGAGTGCATGTGTGTACAGTGTTGATCTATGTATTGGTGAATGTAGTGGGCATATGTGCCTGAGCACTTGTGTAGAGATCCTGTGTTGCTGTGTGTGGTGTGTATATCACCACACAAGGGTGTGTGTGTACACGCACCCCCAAGCTCAGGGAAATGTGATTTACGGTGTGAACAGCAGGCTGAGGTGTGGGCTCCTGCTAATTCCACATCTGTATTGCCCATACATCTGTGGATGGGGCTGCCTGCCCACATGACCTTCTGGAGCAGACCCTACCTGTAGCCCTTGCTGCTCCAAGCAGCCATGACCATGCCATGGGGCCCTGCCACACTGCCCATCACTGACTGGCTTGGGATAGACACCTGACCCAAAGATACCCAGGTTTTCTGCTGATCAATGACCTCTGGTTCAACAAGACCAGTTGAGATAATGGGATTATTTCCTTGGAAATCAAAACTTAGATATTTTTCCTGTGAGTAGCACTTTCTGTCCTGCAGTCATTGGCCCCTTCGTTCATTATCTGTGCATCAGGTTAGTGGTGGAGATAAAAACAAAGAGCTGTAACTCTGCTGTGGAGTGTGAAGAATCACTAGAAATCCAGAAGCCCCAGTGGGCATCAGCCCCTGGAAGTCTCTGGCCTATTCTTGGATTTCCACGAAATTCCCTGACTGCTCTTTCCAGTCCACCTGCTATGTTTAAGTTGGTTTGGATGAGCTAGATCTGTCCCCTGGTGCCACAGGACGTGGGCTCAGTGCTCCCTGGCCTCCCTGGCCAGTGGGATAAGGGGAGCTCCAGGCCTCCAAGTAAGTGACAATTGCTCACCGTTTCACTATTCTGACTTTTCCCATCTAGTCCTGAAAGTGTATTGGTCTTCAGGAAGTCTCTGTTAGGTACATACGTGATGATGGGTGAGGCTGAGGGCAGAGGAACAATGTGGGTACGTGTGGACTCCCCAAAATACAGCACACAGTCAACAGCCTGGAGATTTACGTCCAGATCTGGTCTTACCATTACACCTATGTTTAGTCTCTCTTGTTTACTCGTTTCTCTCATACAACCACTTTCTCCAAATATCCAGTGTAGTACATGGCCTCCATGCAACTACCAAAGAAGGCAAAGGCGCGCGCACATGCACACACACAGAGTAAATGCAATACCCAGACTCAACACTGACAGCCAACAAGATCATCATCTCGGGAGAAATTCCATTACCTATAAATGTTGTAGATGGATTGAGAAAAGCAATTGATGGCCTTCCCATGCTTGCCCATTTTTCAAACAGAGCAGGCCCACCTGCCTAAAGGAATGTAGAACGGCGTTGTGTCCTTCCCTCACGGTACGCTGTGATTCAGAGGAAAGAGGCAGCTGTGCTTCTTTTGTGCCAGTGCTAATTTTGTATTCATTAGGGTACTTGACCGACCTTATCTTCCTAAATCTAGAATTAGGCTGTGGGTTGCATTAGTTTCCCAGGGCTGCCATAACAAATTACCACAAACTGGATGGCTTAAAACAACAGGATTTATTCTCTCACCATTCTGGGGGCCAAAAGTCTGAAAGCAAAGTGTGAGCAGGGCCGTGCTCTCTCTGAAGGCTCTAGGGGAGGATCTTTTCTTGCCTCGTCTGAGCTTCTGGTGACCACTAGCCACCTTCGGTATGCCTTGGCTTGTAGATGCATCACTCCAATCTCTGCCTCCATCTTCACATGGCATCGTCCCTGTGTGTCTCTGTATCCAAATCACCCTCTTCTTATAAGGACACCATTCATATCGGATTTAGGGCCCACCCTACTCTAGTGACATCATCTGGACTTGATTCCATCTGCAAAGACCCTATTTCCAAATAAAGTCACTTCTACAGGTTCCTGATGGATGCATTTTTAGGGGACACTGTTCAACCCAGTGCATGGGCAAAAAGTAAAGTTTAAAAAATGAGATTCTATGGTAAGCTGTCTGAAGGCAGGGCAGGATTCCATGGGAACTCAACAGACCCCTCAGGACTGATAGATTGACATGAAAAGGAAGAGCTGAGAAATGTCCAAAGTAGAAGCCTTCAAAATGTGAGGTGGTGGTGTGGGTCTCAAGGCAGCTGTGCCCAGGTCACCTCCTTATTTGTCCACAGGTTGGGAGTGGCAGCCGTGGCAGAGCATGTTCCAGGCTCTTTGTCCTCTGGCCCCACCAGGCCATTGTTCTCTTAGGTTCTCTTGTTCAGTGGCTGAAATGCTGTAGCATCTAAGATGAGTCGCTGCAAGAAACAGCAGAGTCTTCTCAGTCTAGAAGAACAGTGAGTGAGAAAGTTCAAACTCCAAGTTCCCAACACGTGGGAGGTGACTTTCTCAGGAGAGTCAGGTGAGGAAGTCTTGAAGATGCCTGTAGTAGGCAAAGTGAAAGGCAAAAGGAAGCCTGGTAGTCTGGCAGAAAGTTCCAGAAGTCAGAAAAGTGAGTGGTGACATCACACCCAAGACCTAGTCAAAGAAAGTGCTCTCTCATGCATTCAGCGCTTATTCCTGTCTCTCCTGGAGCATGCTTCTCAATGCAGCGTCTGAGCCCACTGCCTAGCCATATGTTTTCTCGCACTGTTGTAATAAGGATGGTTACCTAGTGTTAGCTGAAGAAATGCCAAATATTTTAAACTCTACTTTCTTTCTCTGTATGGCACTAAATTTTCTTGTTCCTCTCAATTACATCTTACAGGGACAGTAATTCATTCCAGATGTCCAAATCAGAACAGGTGACCATAATTTCAAGGAAATCCAGTGTTATATATTTTCCGTTAACTTATTCAAACCTTACACAATCTTTGGAAATGATGTTTGGTAATGAATAGCATGATATGTCCATATGAAGTTAAAAAAGTAAATTGTGTGAAAGCAGCATCCCCCATACCACGCTTATTTCGAGAACCATGTTTATTAAACATTTTAAGGGCAACCTAGAGTAAGAAACACATTTAACATCATGACCCAGCACTCATGCTTACACAGTTGAAACAAAAATTTGAGAAGACAATGCTTATATGAAATGCATTTTGATTCTTACCTATTCTATTCTATCTTATTGTTGTCCTTTGAAATGCTGGCCATGACCCTTTAAATTGATTTCATAGCCCACTAATAGTTCATATACTTGAAAAATATTTGTTCTAGAGTCATCAAAATGTTCACCATTTTGGAAAGTTTCTCCCTCTTTCAAATATTTCTCATTGCTCATAATTGAGACTACAGGGGTATAAAAGGTAGGAAGTTTCCAGTATGTTTATAAATTTAATTTATCATTGAACACACCTTGAAGTATTATCATTCTCCAGTGGATGTTTCTAAGGCCAATCACAAATGATTAAAGATCAATCTTTGACATGCTTTCTTTTTTTCTCCAGCTTAGCAAAGACTGAGCACCCACAGTAAGCTCGGGTGCATGCAGCCTTGCTGAGCCCTCCAGCCCACCAGCATCAGCTCTGTGTGAACTCTCTGGTAAGGATGAAGCTCTTACTAGCACCATGGCTCATAGAGTGTGCCTTTGCAGGAGGGTCTTTTGTGTGTGACTTGATACTATATTTTGGTAAATATGGGCAATAACCCCTGATGGGCGAGGTGTGCACATGAAATATAGGGTGTAACCCAACATTCTTCCATCCATCCATCTGTCCATCCACAGCAACAGCATGATTTTTTTTATTAAGAAAAATTTCAAAAATACCCACGAATGGAGAAAATTGTATGACCAACTCCCTAATACCCAACAGCAAGATTCAATAGTTATGAGGATTTTGCCTTACTTGATTTTTTTTTTTTTGCCTAAGTATTTAAAAGCAAATTCCAGACATTACCTCATTTTACTTCTACATATCTCATTGTGAAATTCTAAAAAATACAGACATTGTCGCACATAAACACAGTGCCATTATCACACAATGAAGAGAAATATACATTTGGAATCATCTAATACCACACCCCTGGTCAACATCTTCAGTTGTCTCAGGTCTAATGAGAGCTTGTTTGTATAAATCTAGATTCAAACAAGGTCCACACTTTACATTTGGTTGTTAAGTTTCTTTAAATTTGGAGCGCCCTTCCCTTTTGTTTTATTTGGTGACTTTGATTTGTTGAAGAAGCCAGCATGGCTGTCCTTTACAATGAATTTGTCTGTTGTTTCCTCACTGTGTCACTTAACACCTTAGACTATGCCCATATATCCTGTAAACTGGAAGCTAATTCTCAAGACTTGATTAGATTTAGGCTCAATGTTTTTGGCAAAGATTCTTCAAGTTCTGCACATAGTATCACATCATGAGGCGCATATCGTCTGTTGTCCTCTTCTAATGACACTGAGATTGAGCAATGGGTTCATATGGCAGCATGATACCCCATCGCAAAGTTACCCATCAACCTTTCACCCAAAGGTTTCGTGTACTGATGATCATTTCCTGAATCAGCTATTTCCTTGGGGTTTGCAAAATGGCGATTGTTAATTCAATCATCCTTTCCATTTCATCAGCTGGAATTCTTCTATAAAGAAGACTTTACCTCACCAGCTAGGCTTATTTGGCTTCTCAAAGACATAGTTCATGTAGGAACAATATATATACTATGTATATAATTTCAATTGTTTGGAATTTTTCTGCTCAGTGAACAGATATGAGTATTGATATATTTATTATACAGATACTCATGATGTAAACCTGGAATGAGTCATCCCAAGAAGCCTGCCATCTATGTGTCTGGCTGCTTCTTTAGGGCTAAAAGGAAGAGCCAGTGATTAGCTGGCGAACCTAAGGCAGAGTTACCTCCTTTCTCATGAGGCTGGACTGCTAGAGGCCCTGCTAACTTGTCTGGCCTTCTCTAGACAGGTCCAGGAAATTTTGCCATGTCTAAACCCAGTCTTGGTAACTGTCCACGACCCAGGAAATCCCATTGGAGGACTTGGTATCTTTAGTAGGGAGAATTTTCCAGGTAAGTTCTGCCATGTTAGATTTGGAGAGTGGTGGGGAAGAGAGAGGAAGCTGTGGTAGGACATAGATGGTGAAGGAGCAGCCACAGATGTGAAGATTCTCACCACGAGCTCTCAGATGATTCTAGGAAGGAGTCTTTAATCCAGTCAATGGAAGGGGTCTCTCCTTCTTCCATTTTTCATCTGTCCAACTGTAGGAGGGATTCTTTTCATCCTAGTCAATTACTCACACACAAAACCATGATTTAGATGGTGTGTCGTGATTTCCTTATAAAACATAGCATCTGAAAACTGACCATTTAGCTGAGGAAAGCAAGAGGTTGGCTGCAAGAGAGGAAACTCTTGACTATTAGTTGATTCTAAACTCTTGGTATTCATATCACTTGGGATTAGGCTGAGATAAGAAGGGAACAGCTTAGCAGTTCATCGTATAAGTCACCCTCCAACACGACCCTCTGCTCCAAAAAGGAGGTAATATGCTCATCCACAGGGACACCAGTGACTGAGCCCAATCAGATATTTTTCTAACCCAGAGATAAAAGCAAACGATCTGGCTTACCCCAGGAGTGTTCAACTGGTTAACCTGGAATAAAGGGTACAGGTTACAGGTTCAACTCTACTCTCAAGTTACCGCGGGCAGTTACGTGAGAAACGTTCTGAGCCGGCAATCAATAACTCACGTATTTACTAGTCAATCGTTTGACGAATCCAACTGCTGTTTACAACATCACAGGTAGCTTGACTGACTGCAACCTCCTTTCCCCAGACTCTTCTGTGTATGTACATACAGCCTAAGGATGATCAGTGAGTATATCTCCAAATATTTTTCTCCTGGAATCGACAGGCTTCAGACATTCGATCAAGTACATAGGCCAAGGCAGATATCCCAGTACACATAATGATTGTGGAGAAGCCTGTTGTGCCTGGTTATTACAGATCACACGTAACAGTGTGTAAAATCTCCCGCTGTTCAGAGATGCTTGTACTAAGCAGGTTAATTAAACCTTAATTTGAATCTCCCAGCTTATATGGGTCTGGCCTTAAAATTATCCCACCTAATTCTCTGTCTATGTATGCATTAGTGAAGGAGGGAGAGGTAAGGTAAGGCATTTTATATGCCTGAGTCATTAAATTGGCTTAATCTAATTAGTAGGTTGTGAAACAGTTGAAGGGATTTGATCGACATGCCACCTTAGGAAAGACAATATATTTTAAAATATTATTTTTCTTTGCAAAACACCAGCTGTAATGTTTTCGGTATGATAACAATTCATGGTAAAATTAAATTAGCCAGCATTTTAATCCCACACAGACACATTCGTCTCAGGCACCTACAGCTCTGGCTGGGGCTGCAGGACCCCCGACTTCAGGAGACAATGGCCAACTTCAGTCCGGCTTCGGGGCATTAAGCTAACTTTATGACTCAAAACATCTGGATATTTGTAAACTTCCAAATGCTTGGCAAAATACAGCCATGGCCTTCACCCGCTGCCCCATCGTTGCCTGCTACCCACGCCCCACCACACACACACCCCCAAGTGCTCCTGGTGCTGGACCCAGACTTTCGTGTTAACCTCCGTTTTACCTTTACAATTGCGCATATAAATCACTCTCTTGTCGCTGATGAGCCCTCTGGGAAATTCTCTGTCTCAGCTCAGGACACTAAAAGATGTTTGTGAGAATTTTCAAAACCCAGCCACACATTTGTCCTATGTGTATTGTTAGCTATCAGGCCACGAGTACTGCTTTGGTAATAGGTAGAAGCAAGCACGATTTCTCCAGCTCCAGCCCCTATTCTGTGATAGGTAAGAGTCCATCCCGTATGTGAGGAGCACTAAATGCTCGCTGGAGCCTGTGCACCTCAGCCCACCAGCCAGAAGCATAAACAAACAAAGGGATGCATATACATCTCCCCCTGGCTAGCAGCATCTCTAGGAAAGAAGAAAATAAAGATCAGAACATCCCCTAAGTCTTGTAACACAGAAGTGTTTTGGTGGTTGAACTTGAGAAAAGGGTGCACTTTACTAGTGGAACTCCATTCTCAACTCACTACAGGAGGCTGAGTGAGAAAACAGTCTAAAAACAGACGATCAATAATTTGTATTGCAGACACAGTGTGCTGTTAAATGGTCCAGTCTTCAGATGTCTTTGAAGAGAAGGGGAAGAGGTAGGAATGACTAGCCAGAAGTAACAAGTGGAAACGCTCGTCTGCCTGAACAAGGTCTCTGAAGGAAGTTACAGCAAGTCTGCTGCCTGGCTGACGTCCCACTGAGATAAATGTCAGGGAATCTCTTGTTTGAAAGGAGAGGTGCCAGCTCTAGCCAATGTCATCCCACGCCAAGCAGGCGGCCTGGGTAGAACCAATCTCAGGTCTGCAGGACAGAATCTCAGATGCCAGGTGTGGATAAGGAGGAGGAGGCATCTGACAAAATCCTTCCATGCCCCCGTGAGGCCCTGGGCCCTCAGCTGGGCAGGACTGACAGGTTGGCATGGCCTTGGAGTGACAGACGTGACACTCGAAGGGTTCTGTGGCATTTGTGGGGTGACTCCTGAACACTCCTAGGTGCCTCGAGAGCATGGAAGCCATTCTGCCCACGAGAAAACAGAGACTCTGGAGGTGACGTGCCAAGCTGCCTCTTGCCAGACGGCAGAGCTTTTGGACTGGTGTCATAGCTAATAGCAGGGACTCTGAAGTCAAGCTGCCTGGGTTTGAATCCAGATTGCCATGCACTAGCTGTGTGGCCTTAGACAAATCACCTAACCTCTCTGTGTCTCTGTGTTCTCACGGGTAAATCAGGGATGATCACAGTCCCTACCTCACAGAAGTGAACTAATAGCATATGAGAAATGCTTAACAGGAGCCCATGGAGGGACAATGTAAGCGTTGGCTATCATTTTTCAGGTTTGCTGCAGCCAAACCCAGCAGAACACTAATGGTTGTCCTGACGATGGTGCTGCCGGCCTGGGCCGGGGTTTGCCTTGGATCCCTTCCGTGGGGACGTATTGCTGGAGGTACTGTAACTATCTTTGTTGAGGTCTGCCGTGACTGGCGGCCGGCCACGTGGAGAGCTAGAGGCAGCCAGGCATTTGTTGCGGGAGCCACTGGTGTGTTCTCAGAGATTCCACGGCGGCCCGGGCCTCCGTTCGTCTTGCCGGGCAATAAATCTGGTTTCCTCCTCCCGTCCGGCAGGCGCCGGCCTGGGGTCCATCAGGTGCCAGCGGACGCGCGCGGGTCTTCTCCAGGGCGCCCTGCCTGGCGTGGGCTCTTCCGCCCTCTGTTTCTGTGTTGCGTGCGTCTCTGGCGAGCTCCGCACTGACCGTGCGGGCGGCCTCTGCGTTGAAAGCGCTGGTCCTCTCGGCAAGTCCGCACAGCCTGCGCGGGAGGGCACGTGCGGGCGGGGCCGGGACGCGGCCCGGACGCGGCCACTGCTTCCCTTTGCGGAGGGCACGGGGGTGTTTATAAAACAGGAGACTGAGCTTTACTCAACTTCTCCAGGTATTTGGGAGAGGGAGGCTGAGTGATCACCTTGTTGTTTCATTTTATTCTTTTTGGGGGCCAATCCAGGAAAGTAGTCCACGCTCTTCTCGAAATAACTTGCAAAACTGACAACACTTCCACCTGCAGTGCCTTTTTGGGAGGAGATGGTAAGTCCTTGGCTGGGAAATTAGAGACTTGGAATTAGGCAGAGGTACCGACTTCTCCCCTTAAACCGGGGTTTCTCAACCTCAACACGGTGGACACTTGGGGCTGGGTGGTGCCCTGTTGCGGGCCGTCCTGGGCACCGCAGGGTGGTTAGCAGCATCCCTGGCCACTCCCCACTAGATGACAGTAGTGCCCCTCCAAGTTGTGCTGCCAAATGAATGTGCGTTCCCTGGTGTCCGGGGGCGAGGCTAACTGTCCTCCCGGCATATGCTGAGGCGGAAAGAGCGGCACTACCGCGTTACCCTTGCAAACCCTGGCCCACACAGCGAATGCCCGACCTGGCTGCCTGGACCCGCGCATCTATCGCATCTATTGGGTGGTTTGCTGCACCGAGAGGGGAGGGATCATGAGCAGGTGCAGGTGTCGTGGGTGGGCCAAGGGCAGGAGGCTAGGACCGTGCAGTCTTCCCCTCACGTGGACTGCCTTTCACCAAACAGAGAATGAAAAAGACTTGTTTCTGGGGGCGGGGCAAGGGCCTTGTGTAAACTCGGAACTAAGGGGATGCTGGGCTCAGGGGCGAAGTTCATCACTTGGGGCGGCTGATGCAACAAGAAATTCGGTACTCCCTGGAGTGAATGATCACAGGCTAGCCTCGCAGGAAATCAAGAGTTGGGGGCCTTTTTATCCTTAAAGCGAAACCAATTCCGTGTTATCCTCTTGAGGGAGGCACAGCTCAAGAGGAAATGGGTCTCTCTCTGTTTCCTTTGGAATTGCCTGATTATGCTGTTCCTTCTATGTTACACTTCCCGCCAGGCCACGCTCTCTCCCTTGGAAACCCCTCTGCACCCAAGTAAGTTGCAGTTCTGAAGGCTGGTGACGTGGACCACGGCACCTTTGACTTAGCAGCAGTGCTCAACATAGACACTTTTAATGGCTCTCCTAACATTTGCTTTTCTGTAAACTGAGAGATTCAATTGTATACTAAAGTCAACCATGGTCTGGCTCCCTTGCCCCACTGGCACTGGGGTGGGTGTGTACTGGGTCAGTTTAGAGTTCCCTTCCCTGCAGAGGTCTGGGTTAGCATGGCCACAGAGAGGGTCTGAGAGCCAGAAGGAACTGTGAGGGGGCATCTGGAGGTGGTGGAGGGTGCCAGGTGCCCTTGGAGCTCATGCACGGGTCACTTCTTAGCAGCAGGCCCAGACCTCCTCTGGATCTTGTCAGATCTTCTGTTCAGCTTCCCCAGCCCGGCATGGTTAGGGCTGGGATGAGGGCGCCCACCCACTTCTCCTGCTGGTCACCACCAGCGGCCAAGTTGAGGGCAAGAGGTGGTGAGAGAACACCGAGGTTCCCTCCCGTCCCGTGGCTTCCAGCTTAGCTGCACAGGGCCGGCTAAGCCTGGCCTCCCCCACTTGATGGCCACCCTCCCTCCCTGATCAGAGGTCCCGTGGGCTCCCAGCTCCAGCACCAGATGCAGAAATGGCAGCCCCCCTAGACTGACTATCTGCTCCCACAACTGCTTAGAGAAAAATGCCCCTGGTGAATATCAGACCCTGACTCAGACGGGCAGAAGGCATGTCAGCAGGTATTCCCTTTAGACCAGAGAGGCTCCGATTCAGGATTCTGAGCGAATAGGGCACCTCTTCCCTCAGCTGCTCGAGCCTAGGTGCTGGGAGGGGACAAGCCGCTTCATCAACATGCTGCCGTTTCTGTTCTAGCTCCAGCCCTCTGTCTCAGAGGCGGTGGAGTAAGGCTCGTGTTGTTTTGAGACCTCGGTCACTTGCCCAGTGACTGTGATTATATTCGTCTACATATTTCTTAACTCTGTTGAGTTCTTATGATGTCCCAGGAACTGTGTTAGTAGCATCATATGGGCCCACTTGATTGAGCTTCAGAAAACTCATGACGCGGTCCTGCTCTGGCCGTCCCCTTTTCAGAGACGGGGAAGTGGAGGCCTGAAGAGGGTAAGCAGCCTGCCCACCACCCTCTGGCCAGAGAGGGGACGGCTGGGACCTACTGCCTCTCATGGGCAAACCACACTGACTTGGGGCCTTTTTCTTTTTTTTCTGGCCTTTATGGTTTTTGAGTATAGATGCCGATAACCTAACTGAGAATGCAGAAAGAGAATGAAAATAAATGTTGTGTTTGATTAAAAATATCAGAGAGAGAGGGATTTTCTGGTGCTCAAAAAATTCATTTCTGGTGTCAGGATGCAGTGGGAGGCTCACTGGCTTAGCATCTCAGAGTCTGAACTTTTCCAGGGGATGCCAAGTGCAGTTATCTGCAAATATTAGTAAAGTGGCAGATTGTCATGTTTTGCGAGTCATTGTCCCAGTTAATTGAGACATCCAAAGACTACATAGGGAAAAGCTGAGGGTGTCACCCAAGAAATCTGACTCCCCAGGCTGGCATATCACAAGCAGCCTGGGCTTGATGTGGGAAGGAGAAGCCAAATGTGTCCCATGTTCCTAGTGCCAGTTGATTAACAGAGCAGCATCCACGTGGGTCTCCGAGGACAGGCCTGCAAGGCCTACCCTCCCGGCTAGAAGGAAATCTGCCCCCCTTGCCGGTGGCAGAGGTAGAGCTGGGAGAAGTGGCAGACGACATGTGCCATCCCCACCTAGGAAGATACAGCCTGCCACTTCTTGGGTGAAGAGCTAAAGAGGAGCTTGCCAGAAAACCAAAATAGGTTTTAAAGGAAATGTTTTCAAACTAGATAATTAATTCCATCTAAATTAAATGTTTGCTTCTTCTGATTAAAAACCTGATGGACATGGTACCACAATTAGTTTGTACTTGCCACTTCTAAACCATAATTAATGGCTCCAAAGGGTCTGTGCTCAGAGGATTTGCTTAGAGCCTTAATGGGGAAAACATATTTATTTTTTTCTTTATCAAAACTCACGGAACTCATGTGTCTGCCCCCTTGGCTGCATTTACTCCTTTTGCGTTAAAATCTAAACTGTTCATAAGAAAATGGGTTTTAGAGAAAGTGTCAAGGGTCTCCAAAGTTGTTTTCAAATCTAACATCAAAATCGTGATAATATGGGAAGGACGAAAAGCATATTTAAAATGGAGCTATGGATTTGTTCTCAGAGACCGAACTGTGAAGGACTGGAAAAGCTCAAACCCAGCTAATTCACTTTGGGGAGGGGGGTCCTCCAAGGGCGGTGGTGGGGGATGGCCAAGCTCAGTCTGCCTGGCTTTATTAACTCATCCGTAATTAGCCCATAGCTTCAATACAATTTAGCTTGTGCCATATGGGCTAATATAGTGCTGAACGGTACCCCCCGTGCAGGTGACAGTCTGTCACACTGAAGGCAGATTAGCATAAAATAAACAACAACACACCCTTAACGACAATGGTGCCATTTGCAACGCCAGAGTTATGGTTGTGTAAGCACTTCCATTAGAAACTCTTATTTTCAAAGATTTTATAAATTAGTCATTTAAAAAATCACTTTGGGCTGAAATAAAACCCAGCCAATCAGCTCTGAGCCAGGAAAGTTTATGTTCAGTGACACTCGAAAAAAACATGTGGTGATTGCCCCAAGTTTGGCTGCACACGCTCTTTCCTCAGATTCATTGAATCAACATCAAGTGCAATTTTACGTTGAATGACAGAAATCAATATACAATATAGGAAGATAGAACGTGTTCTCCTACAGGATTAGACTCACCTGGCTGGGCAGGTATCGTTCGTCATTGTTGGGACTCTGAGTTTGCACTGCGCAATCACGTCAGTTGGAGAACGGATGCCTGTGACCACAGAGGAGGGACACTGCTTTTGCTGCCTGGGGCTCATCCTTGGAAAGGACCTTGGACCACATTACAGGATGGTGTTTACAGAGTGTGAGAAGAAACTTGCTCAAATATCTGTGAATTTTCTCTCTGAGCTGGGCTCTGAGAACAAAACAGCAGTGAGGGGCCAGACGGAATTTGTATTTTTCCATCATTCAGGGGCCAAAACTGCAAATTGTTGAGAGTCTTACATGTGTCACCAAGAGCTCTGGACCAGTTGACTGGGCCTTGCTGGGGCTGGCTCCCAATGCCAGTACATTGGTCCCAATGGCCGTGATGTCTTTGATTCTCATGTAACCATGACTGCCACATACTACACTTGAGAGACCGTGTTGGACCAAAACCTTTTAACAGGTGGAAATCAATTCAAAGTCATTCAGTCTCTAAGTAGCCTTTTCCTATGATTTTTAGCAGCATCATTCACTTCCTCCTTCCAACGCTAAAATTCTTTCCTTCAGGATTTCTATTCTAGTTTCTTTCTATTCTGCTCAATGCATCTTGGGTGCCCCATGAGAACCCAATGCCTTGAAGCCCCCAAAGCCTTGAAGCTCTGCTGCTGACTGGTTGCACTCAGCCCCCTTACAGGTCCAAGAAGAAGAGAAAGAGCAGGGAGAGGAGGCCCGTGGGCAGATCAAAGGGCCTGTGAGTCTTGTTCTAATCTGTTGCCTCCAACATATAAGCAGCTGGAGTTCAAGCAATTGTGAGCTTGGATAAACTAAATAATCATATCTCCTCTCTATTTTTCCTTGAGAAATGGACAGAATCTACCTTAACTTTGGCAGTATGCTCTACGGCCACACAATTGGGGGAGAGGGGCTCAGCAGGCTGAGAGGTCCCACCCAGGAGCTGGGGCTGTCAACTGGAAGGGGACAGTAGGAAAACATTGAATTCGTGGGGTTTGGACATTTCCATCTGGTTCATGTGTAATATGTCCCATAGGCAAGGAGGGAGAGGGCATTGGAGGAAGGTTTAGGCATCTCTGCTCTAAGCATTGACCTTACAGAAAGATCCCAAATCCTAAAGAAGGAAAACTACAACTGGGGCCAGCCATTTGACTACCTTTATCCCTTCCTCAGGGTCTTGGAGGGAGATGATCAACTCCTTAGGCTGTGCAGAGAGTAAAATCATCTGGTGGGTTTGATGCAAATACAACTGTGCCTTGTGCATCCCCTGTCGCTTCTGCCCCTCTGTTCCACTTCCCCATCAAGGGTCTGTGTGCAGGGTGTCCTGGGGAGAGGGCATTTCCTTGGGGCCAGTCCAGCCTTGCTCTGCTTAGGGATATAGATCTACTCACTGTTAATAATGTTCAATTCATGACACAACACTGGATGGGAAAATAGCATTTCTTTATTAAAATTGCTCTATTAAATCTGCTTTTCACTAACGTGTGGTGGTATTGGGTGTGTGTGTGTGTGCATTCCCTCTACTGCTAAAGATGATATAGTTTGGCAAACTTTACAGACTTTTCTTTTGAAAGGCAGCTCTGCTGTTTTGCATCACTGGAATGAAATGACTTGTGCTATGCAGACAGGAGCTGAATTTTCCTACCTCTCATTGGCCGTTTATGTGACTCTATGGTTTTCAAATGGTGTGATGCAAGAGGATGCCAAATGTCCTGCCATTTCATAACCGGCAGCAGACAGAGCTCTTTTCAAAATGCCACCGCTCAGAGCATCTGTTGTTATTAAGTAAGATGATCAAATGCTGTATAGGACTCCAATTTTGTTTTTCCCGTCACTTATCAAGCTGGAATAATATGCAGTTTGTGGACAAACTAACGTGGTAGGGCCCTTGTGCCAAAGGCTGCATTTTTGTGTTCCCGTTTATTACTGACTGTAAAATAAACTTTGGCCTTTTTTAATAAATGTTATAAAAATGCTCTGTGAATCGGGAGAGTGTCACCCATTAAGTCCATTTAACATCATCGTAATTAAAAATGCAACACTGTCACGCGTTCGGGACCAATGCCCATAAAAAGCCACATTGCCAAACTGAGACATTTCACCGCTAGTGACAACCCGACACTAAGGAGGGCAGAGGGACAAGCCCCCCACAGGAGTGTGCATACGCACATATGTGCACGCATACACACACATACGTGCACGGATACACACACACGTGCACTCGCATGCACACACACACGTGCCCATGCATGCACACACACACATACACACAGGCACACAGCCCTCTTCTGCCACAGGGTCTCTGGAAATCCCCGGCTGATTAGATGGCGTCTCCAAAGGAATGCTTTTAGCTGCCTCACACTTCTCTCTCAGGGAGAATATGAACAGTAACAAAACGCAGGCAGAGGCAGCCCCAGACAAGAGGATTTCTTTTTGGTAAAAAAGTCACAAGAGAGAGCACTGTAGTGGCTGGAGCCATCTGGGGAGTGTCGACGAGGCAGAATGCCCCCTCCCTCTGCCCCATGTAAGCTTAGGCTGCTTTTGATATTTGAAAATGATGCAAACCAGAGACCACGGGGCGGCTGAGCTGGCTGGCGGAGCCTTCCTGGGTGAGGGGCTGGCTGCCTCGACTCCCCTCTAAATGGTCACCGTCTGTCCCCGGAGTCTCCTTCTCAGCCTCTCTCAGGACGCTTCCTGTGCTGTCTCCACCCAGTGCGCACGCCAGTCACTCTTGCCTCAGAGATGCGACTCAGATTAACCGGTGCCGGCCTGTCCCGCTGGGCGGCCCCACCTGAGACAGCTGAAGATGTGGATTTGATTCAAGAAGGATCAGCACAGAGGAGTATCAAGGGCTACTCCAGTGACGTGAAGCTGCAAGACTGGGCTTTCGTCTGGCGCTGAGAATCTGTGTGGGACCAACCTAAAATACTGACCTTTAAAAAGGAAAGAAAGGCGGAGAACCCATGTGATCAAATTTCGAGCTTTATTTTCAAGGAACTTCTCCGCACAATTGCTTTCACGGAGGCTTAATTTAAGTATTGAATGAAAATTGGTTATTTCTTTAATGGTCATTTGACCAAAAAAAAACCGTTCTACAATGAGGGCAAGGGTAACAGTTAGTAATGGGTTTTCTTCCTGCGTGGGAGGTAGACGTGAAGGGTGGACACCTGGCCGCAGAGAGTGGACTTCTCTTTAGTAGCACAAATTATGTCCTTTGATACACATGAAAATGACCAAAGAAACTAAACGGCACACTGTTTATGAGTTCTGACACCCGAGTCCCTGGTGTCCAGTTACAGGAGCAACTGCTCTTTCTCAAAGTTTCTCTGGCTTGAATGCAACATCTCTTCTGTACTCTGTGTCCTTCCATTTGGTTTTTCTTTATCAGCCAACCAGACAGCTGACCGCTGGAGCACACTAATTCTGCCTCCGGTCCCGTCTTCCCTCACAGTCCCCAAATTACCCGTAGGCGCCACCCCTACCCCCACTTGGCCTCCACCCAGCCAAATAAAGTGAATTCAGGAAGCCAGTGGGATCCACTCTTCCCATCTACTCGAAGAAACTTTAAGCCGCATCACAGCAAATATAAATGACATCCCTCATACAGTGATGCTTTTAAGTCACAGTTAAAAGACAACCCAGGTGTGCAGCACCCAGTGTCCCCATCACCGAAAGGCCAGCCACCTAAGTTACCTGAGCTGTCTCTGAGCATCGGCCAGTGATTCATTGTCTGGCCGACCTACCACAGACAACAGCCTTCTCCAGAGAGTCATTTTTTGCACAAACTAATTTTTGCACTGCAAACTCACAGTATCATTAGTATTACCAACCCAGAGGCATTTCTGCAGCAGCAGCAGCGTGCCCCACCCCACCCTCCATGCCAAGGGCCCTGCTGCGGCGGTCTGCTGCAGAGGTGGACGTCCCCACAGCCAGGCCTTCCGCTGAGGCCCTGGCTCCTCCTCATGGATGGCCCACTGCTCGTGTGACACGCATGCTGTCAAAACCAGAAGCAGATGCTGCGGTCTCTACTTTCTCTTCCGTGTGCAGGTTGCACTGCTTCCTGCAGAGAAATTACCTTCATCACAGCTCATGGGGGCTGAGAAGGACCTTCCAGAACATTTAGTCCTTTCAGTTTGAAGATGAAGAAACTGAGGCTCAGGGAAGGGTCGTTTTCCCAAAGCCAGGGAGCCAGAAGTTGGCCAAGGTTAACGAGAGCCCAGGCCGTGCTTTGGTGCTTGGGGCCTGATTCCTGTCATTGAGGTATCAGTGGGGTGGCTTCCTTCTCGGGTCTCCTTGGCTGTTGCATTGTCTAACAAGGAGCAACCCTTTCTTTCAAAGGCCCTGGTACAAGAATCTTGTCTTCCTGCTTTCCTTCCATCTGTTAGGTTTGCGCAGTCTGACTCTGTAACTCACCTGCTAGTACATTTGCAGCGGCTTCTCAGTGTCCAGGAATTAAGGTAAAAACCCACACCTGGCCCTGACCTAGCTGCCATCATTTGTGTCCATGTTTTAGCCTCAGAGCTCTGTTCACTGAGTCTTATGGTCCATTCTTGTCTGCAAAATCGTTTCATGCAATTTTACACATGTGGGTTTTCATCCTTCTAACCCCTCTCCCACACCCCAAGCTTTAGTGCTTCACTTACATGATCTTCATCCTGGAGGCCTCCCGGCTTCTTAGGTCTGGCTGAGATGCTTCCCCCACGCTCCTTATCCTGCCCTTCTCCATCACAGCCCCTGGAACCCTGCAGTGTGACTTCCTGTTTATGTGTCGGCCACCCCATGGATTGTGAACTTCGTGAGGATGAACTGCATCTCCTTGGGCAGCTTCCTAGCAGGCTGCTGGAGTGCCACAAATATCCCTTCGGTGAAAAAGTGATGGATGGAGACCTTCTCCAAGGAGGCTTTTCCGATTACCCAAGGCAGCCACCTCGCCCAGTCTTCCAAGAACCCAATGTGCTTCATTGGCACCCTCAGATAGCTCTTACCAACAGCACCATTACGCCATAACATTCACAATAATGCCTCTGCCATTCTAATAGTCAAAAAATGGACACAACACCCAAGACTGACAAAGAATTCTACTATCCATTCTCCCAGGAGCTTCTCCAAGTACCAGGCACTGAGTTGGGGACAGGGTCATACCAGAGTGGGCACCTGCTCCATGAGGCAATCACAGCTCACAGGGGCTGCAGCCTAGTGAGGAACGTTGTCTGTCATGGCACGCATGCAGGGAAATATGGGGGATAGAGGAGGGGGCAACTGGGGGGCTTCCATGAGGTGAATTCGAGAGAGGGAATGGTGGATGACTAACTGAATGAATGCATGCATGAATGAATGAATGAAAAAGAGGGTGAACGAGTGTATGAAGTGAGGATGAGGCCAGTTTCCCAGTGGCTCCTCTTCTCCTCTCCCTTCCCCCTGGTCTGATCTGACTTCTCCGCCATCTGAGGACACCGCCCGGGAGGGCAGGAGTTGCTTCAGTGCTTCCTCCTCTTTGCCACTAATTGAAAAGAGTGACTTGTTTCTGGAAAGAATTCCTAATTGTCCAAGGAAAGAAAACTCCAGCCAATTCTCCAACTCAGGCTCCTTTTTATTTCTGCAAAATAGAAATGGTACTTTGATTTTAAATAATTTTTAACTAACTATTTTAACTGTTTTTCCCCCCAGCAGAATACAGTTTTTGCTTATTTGTTTTTCATCTGAAAGCCATCTCCCTGGTAGACAGAGCGCCTTGGGTCCATTTGTCCATCTGTGTTTCCTCCCTGATCCAAGCTCTCAGAGGTGTTTTCTCTGTCTCTCTGCATCTGGAGACCTCCTCCCACACCAGGTCACCTGCAAACTCAGGCTGAGATCCCCAAAGCCAGCTTGAGACGATTCCTGCCAGTTTCAGGCCCAGAGTGTGATTTGTTGTGAAACTCAGCACAGCCAATGCATTTTCTCTTTTTTTATCTAAAGTAAAAAATATAGCTGCTTGTAATTTTAGTCTCCTATTTGAGTTTTATGTTTGACTTTGTTATTTAGGGACCAAAAGTTTATAAAAAAGCCTGGCTTGAAGCAGCCTGGGGGTAACTGCCTGGGGGTCCCCTCAGCTCAGGAAGACAGCAGGCTGGGCCGTTAGCTGTTTTGCGCTTGACGATTCGTAAGCCTGGCATAGCTTCTCTACATTTGTGCAGACACCCCCTTCACCGCCTGTCACTCTGTGAGCACTGTCTTCCTTTGAAGGCCAAGTGGGGGTCTGCACCAGCAAGGGCCACTTCTTGGGGATGGTAAGGCTAGAAGCAAGGGGTGTGTCAGAATATGAAAAAGAAATAATACCTCTACTCATCCCAGGACTCCCTTAATTTATGTGCACTGAGCAGGAAGGGGGAGATATGCTAGGCTCTCACCCCAGCCAGCCCCTCTCCAAGAAAACTGTGTCATCTTCATTCTCTGGGTCCTTTCGGCCAGGGCCAGAGCACAGGGTCCTCCCTGTGGCTAACAGCATGATCCAGGGGTTCCCTCTTTCTCAGCTGCAGCAAAGCCCAACCCAGGTAAACATGGCTTCCCTGTGATTGAAGAAACCAGAGAAGCCGTTGACGGGTAGCGGGATTTCCCAGTCACGCATTAATCACACAAGTCCACAGAATCCAGAATGTGCAGGAACATGTCCCCATGTGCAAGTCTTAGGATTCCAGACATTTCCTGTGTCACAGTACCCAAGTAGGAGAGTCACTGTAAGGTGGCTTACAGTCAATAAGACAACTAGTTTTGAAAGTGGAAGGAGAGACAAACCAGGGCAGACAGAGCTCAGGAAGAGAACAGTAAAGAAAAGACTGAGACATTTGCCTCGTTTCAAAGCTCTGCAGCAAGAACGTCAGGCACTGAGAAACCACTCTGCTTCCCAACCATCCTGCTTCCATCTGCAGCAACCACCCAGCCTGGAAGCCATGAGACTCATCCCTCATTTATCCCCTCCAGGCAAAGAGGACTCCAGGCACCAAGTCCTGCCTTTGCTTTCTTCACCCGATTTCAGAGTCACCCTTTCCCTTCACTCTGGTCCCTGCTGTGTCACTGACTACCAGGGGGCTCTAGGTTCAAACCCCGGGTCTTTCATTCAGCCATTCAACAAATGCTGACTGAGAACTGCTGTGTGTCAAGTACCGTATTAGCTGGTACTGAGCGAGTTCTCGATCTTCCTGTTCCTCCATTTTCTTACAAGCAAAGTAAAGGCTAACAATAAAAGTGGCACAGAATAAGTGAGAGGATAAATGTGGTAATGATGTCGAGCCGGGGCATGATACTTGACATAAAAGAAAAAAAAAACGTTAGAGCTTATTATAGAGGAGTTGACTTTTTGAGCCAAATTTTGAAGGTCAAGTAGACTTGGGAGCTGAGATGGGGCTGGACAGCTGGACGAGGCACTTAATGGTACTTCAATCATGGCAAGGGTGTTGCCCATCTTCTTAACTAAACTCAAAGCCATTTGAAGATGTGCAGCGATTCATGTGCCTCTTGAGGGTCCTCCCGGGACGCAGCACTCTGAGCACTGCTGTTAAATTCCCCCTTGATCTGATGGCCAAATGTTCAGAGTGGAGCACTGGATCCACTTTTTCTGATGGGAAGGATGCAATGAAATCCAATAGGGAGGCTTTGTACGACTGAGAAGAAGGGTACCATGAGGACTCAACACATAATGAGAATGTTCTTTGTTGCTACCATTACGATTATGGTTAGCATTATTATTTTAATTATCTTCTATGCTTAACCCTATAAAACTTGTGAAATCCCTTGTTTTTTAAGTAGGGAAAGATGCTCAACAAGGGGGGTGCTCACCCAGGCTGGATAGGCAGGGGGTCTCAGAGATAGATCCCAAACCATACTCCAAGTTCTTTTCACTGCACCATTGCTGTCTCTGGGTCCAACTGGTCAATGAGGGTTGTGACCAACAAGGAGCAGTGTGGCTTGACTTGTGCATCTTCAGACAATCTACCTATCTATTTATCTATCCAGCTACCTATCTATCAGTCTATCTATCCATCTATCATCTCTCAACCATTAGATAATTGAAATGTGTGAAAAGATGTGTTGTTCTTAGAGATCACCTATGGGTATGTGGAATGCTGGGGTTTTTTCCTGCTTTTCTTTTTTCTTTTCTCAGAATGTTCTGTGACAGTAGAAACAAAATAACAGGTCACCTCTATGCCTTTGGCAGCTGGAAACTTTCCAATGTGGGCTAAAAATAAGTGATGGATGAGAACTTGTTCTTCTGCTACCGTTGAGAGAACTGGACGGGGTGAGAGTGGCCCCATTCTCAGCGAAGGAAGGGGCATGCAGTGTGTAGAGGGCAGTGGCTGGGGGTCAGGGAAACAGATTTTGGTTTTGTCTCCATCAGTCATGAGCCAGAGCATGCAGTGTGCTCCCCTCTCTCTCTGAGACTTTATTCTCACCTGTAAATTCAGGGAGTTGGGCCACCACCTGAATGCTAAGAGCTTGCTTCTCTCTGAAGTGCCACACTTTCTTGTAGCTAAAGAGAGCAGTAATCTGTGGGAGCTCTCACAGTCCTGCCCACGTGGGCACGGTGGTCCTAGGGGCACCTGGTGGCACAGCCAAAGACGCAATCATTAGTGATATAGTAGCACACAATCCCAAGGTCTAGGACAAGTAAAGACAGTCAGGAGCAGAGATGGGAAAAAATCTGGAGGTGCAGCAAGATGTGGAGGGTGATACACCTGCTCGCTCCGACAGTACTACGGGGAGGAGATGCCCCGACAACGAGGGGGGGATATTCTCGTCGCAACTCACTTTTTTTTTTTTTTTAATAATTTTATTTATTTATTTTTTCCCCCAAAGCCCCAGTAGATAGCTGTATGTCATAGCTGCACATCCTTCTAGTTGCTGTATGTGGGACACAGCCTCAGCATGGCCGGAGAAGCAGTGCGTCGGTGCGCGCGGGGATCCGAACCCCGGGCCGCCAGCAGCGGAGCGCGCGCTCTTAACCGCTAAGCCACGGGGCCGGCCCGCAACTCACTTTTAACAAACTACTTCCAAAGCTGCTTTAAATCATTTACCTGCTTCAATATCCCAACTGCCCATGTATTTTTCATCTGTTCCTATCCCTACAGGCTATCTCCCCAAATCAGTAAATCCAATTTGTCATCACTCAGATATGTTTTCAGGCTCTGAACAACCATTTTTTATATAAACCAAATGGGATTAACTTCCATCAATTGTTTAACTGCAATCAAGACATGTTCATAAACAATGTAAATATATTTACTATATTCTTTACAAGATGAGTGCCTACAACCAGCCAGGAAACTGGGATCAGAGCGAGCCCTTCTTGATGCTTTATGGGACTATTAATGAGTATGGATTGCTATGTCTCTCTAATTTTACCTTGGCTTGAGGGAGCCTTATTTTCCTAGGGATTTAGGTTAGCTCCCAGATGGTAAAAATCAGGATCAATCTTTTTTTCGAGTTAAAAAATCACTCTCACATCCATTCTTGCCATTTCTCCTCTAGGCTCTCATTTCCCACTACCCCGCTAAATATAACTGCCCGTGGTTTGTGGAATTTGTTTGCTAATTCCCTGGGTCCCAAAAGGTACTTGCTGGTGACATGCAATAAACTTGACCCGCTCAACTTTCTTCAGATATCCTGAGTCGTCACTTGATGTTTCTGGGTGATATAACCGTTTCTGAACTCTCTCAAGTTTACATGTTTGGTTTTTCTCGTGAAATGGAAGCAGTGCAGTATTTTAGAAGGTTAGGAGGACCATGTGTTTTACTTCTTTCCTTCATTACTTGGGCATTTAATTGTTCTATGGATGGAGTGTCTCCCACTTACCAGGCCCTGTTCTAGGTGCTGCGGATCCATCAATGAACAAAACAGACAGTGATTCCTGCCCTCATGGTGCTCGCCTTCTAGTGGAGAGGGACGTTCAAAACAGAAGAAACATGGCACATAACCAAAGCCTGTAGTTTGTTAGAAGGCAGTAAGGGTGAATACAAGCAAGAAAAAAAGAACAGGTGGTGGCCATTAGATGGGTCCCTTGCCAGTTTCCTGAGGTAGGACTGGGAACCCACTGGGGCCATCTTTCAGCTTTGGCAGAGAATCAGCACCCAGGCACCATGCCCGCCTTCTCCTGTCCTAACCCATTTATCTTCTGCATCTTCACCCGTGCTTCCCTCACTGCTCTCTCCCCCGAGCCCTCCCCCGAGCCCTCCCCCGTGCCCCTCACTGCCCTGGCACTCTCCTGGTTCTTCCTCTTATTCCCGGATCTCTGGACACCCACTGAGGTCCCTGCCGCGGCCGTCTTTACTCATCGGCTTCTTGAATTTTAGTCTCTCTTTTGGCCAACAAGCCGAAAGAATTCTGAGCATGTTCTGAATAGCCCCAGCAGCACCGTACTGCTGCATTTCTGTTAGGAGAAAAGTTTATTTTCGTTGAAGCAGGGGAGTGGAAATTGGAATATAACAGTGGGAAAGTCAGAAATAATTGGTTTTGGAAATTATATATATATTTCAAGTCAGAAATTTGAACAATTTTTGTTAGAACATATTATATACAATTTCATTTTGGTCGACATTGTCATGCCTTAATTTGTAGATTTTCATAGACTAAGTGTGAAAAGTGTGGAAACACTTGTCTTTGTGCAAAGAAAGATACGTTTTCCTCGAAATCCAATCGCCATATTGCAATGTATTATTTAACATGTGCTGCTGGATTTTTGTTGACACTTTAAAACCAGATTGGGAAGTGTATGCGATGCTGCACCCATCCCGTGTGACCTGTCTTTCTGGGCCACTCTGTGAGGCATCCTAGTTTCTCCATGTTCCTCCAGCCTCGTTCCTGCCTCCCCACGGTCCTTCACTGCCCGCCCCCCCGCCTCCCTGTCTTTATGCCCCATGAATCCCGGGCATCCTGCCATCCCATTACAGCCTCCTTCCGCACTCCCCCCTTCCATCCCACAGCCTCCCCCTTCCTCTGACCTCTCAGGCAGTTTCTGGCACCCCTCCAGGACCCCCTACCTTTGGCTGTTCGAGATTGCGAGCACAGCAGCTGTGACCGCTCTTTGCTGGGCCCTGACACTGGGCTGAATGGAAACCTCAGATGCTCCAGATTGCAATGCACTGGGGACGCCCAGTGTGCACGTTTAGGCTGTGTGAGCTCTCAGACCAGAGCGAGGGCTCCAGGGTCCAGCTGCCTGCCCCCCTTCCACGGGAAGTTGTCCTTAAAGAGGACACAGGAAGCCTGCCTCAGTGCCCACTCTCCAAAGTCCCCACTGCCCCCAAAGACCAAGGTCCTGAGCAAGTTAAGCTGCAGGTTAAGTGTATCTCTGGTTGTTCTTCCCTCTGATTAACTTTTGCCAAGTTGTAAACGTCAAGTAAAAGGCGCACCACAGCCTCACTGCCCTGGGATGGATGCTGCTCAGATCCGGTTTAGACCCTCCTTACACCCTGATGAGGGAAGGATGGAGGAGGAGACGGAATAACGGTCATTGCTCCATTGCCTCAGTTTCATTTTAAAATAAAGAGAACCCACACCAACAACTGTCTGGCCCTCGTAACAGTCAAGTTGTCAAGGCAACGCTGTAAGGAAAATTAGGTGAGCTCCAAACACTTTTACAGGGAGACTGGGCAGGAATGGCCCCCAGCCCCAGGACCTTGTGAGTTCTGGGGAGAGTCAGATGGATTAGGGGTCCACTGCATTGACTGCCCCAAATTAAACCCTCTGGCCCATCTCTCTCTTGCTCGCTCCCTTGCAGAGCATAGTATTGTTAGGGCCTTCAAACTTTTTTCTGGTTTCAACTCTGTAATTCTTCCCCTCCTATTTTTTTTTAAATAAAGAAAAGGGGGAATGAGGACTGAGCAATATGATCTCCCCCGAGATAGGGAGCAGGAGACAAGGGCTCTTTGTTTCCATCCCTGAAGCCCTAGGACTTGTGTCAATGCCAGAAGGCCGGGCTGAAACGACGCAGCCATTATTCTGCCTCATTTACATTTCAGTCCGTCTGCGTTCTGACCTGTGTGGAGGAATGCATCGTTATATAGAAAACGCGCACGCAGAAAAATAGACATACAACATCCTATTCAGGAACAGATGCAATATGCGATACCTGATGGCTCCCTTCATTCCCTGATTTCAAGCTACGTTCCAGTAAATTCTAAGCCTCTGCCCACTGTCTCCTGCAATTTGAGTCACTGCCTGTGTTGTGTTTCTTTCTCCTCCTCATTTAGTAGGTCAACATCCACATTAAGAAAATGCTTCCACCAAGTGCAGGAAACGGGCCCTGAGAAGCTTCAACAAGATCAAGTCCCACTGTAGATGTTGGAGAGCTGTCTGGCTTGATCTTGGTGGTTTCTGCGTTCAGTATCTAGTTAGACCGGTGCCAGATCATTCTTCTCCCTTTAAAGTGAAAGCATCTTAAAGCTGGAAGTACCCTCCGTGGTGATGGAGTTGATGAAAAGATTTTACAAATAAAGACGCTGACTTCTCCAGTGCCTTCTAGAGAGCGAATTGCTGACCTACGAGAAAGACTGAGTATTTTGACCGCGAGGCTACTTACTTCTGAACTTCAATTTACATCTTTAAGAACTAATGCTTGACCAGAGATATTTTGCATAAGAGTTTGCAAGATTTTTTTTTCTTTTATTTTGATTGCTTTTATTGTAAAATTATCCTGCTACATTATTTTATGTAACTTTCTTACTTTGTGGCATCATAGTCTGCCCCCCCCCCCACCAAGAACATAATAACCAATTTTTTATTCAAAGTTACAGGGAAACGGACTACCTTTTATAGAAATCCAAGTTACATAAAACCTCAGAAATGAATGAGTGTCTTACCACCCTGATACCTGACCCGGGATATACTCACGGCTGGAGATAAAAGTTAAAATGGATTTTTTTAAAGAGTATTCTAAGGGCCTGTTTGAGCTCTTTCCACACACATAGCTGCTACCTGCCAGGAAATAGTGGACTGCTCCAGGCTGCCCAGTGAGCCCAGCCTGGGGCATCATGCCTCTGGGAGTATGGCTCATCTTCCCAGAACTGATGGCAACACTTTCCAAATAGGGGATGTGATGAACCCCTGGTCTTGGCCACCATGGGCGACAGAGCAGACAACCACTCTAAACCAACTTATTTAAGTGTGACCTAGCAGACACCCAGAGCACCCGGGCTGGTGAAAACATTGAATGGAATTAAAAGCTGAACAAGAAAATGACTGGGTTGGGGAATGTGACAGTCCGGGCCACACGGTGAGCATGGAGCATTCTCCCCTGAGTCACTTTTCACAGGAATTCTCCTCCTTCATCCCCCATGGGAAGGGCTGGGTCTTGAACTCTTTGTGAAATCTTCAAACACATAATAAGAATTAATCACCATTAGTTCTCTATTTTAACAGCTGCCTGCTACTCCGCAGCCCGCTGCAGCTGTGGACTTCTCTCCCTCTGCTGACATCATAATCCCATTACAGCTGGAAACTTGCACACATAAAATGCAGATTTAAGCTTATTTTGAAACAACTTATACTTGTTAATTGCTCCAATCTATATCACAAGCGTAAAATCGCAGCTTTCGTTTGGCAGCGCATCTCCTCCTTGCCAGAGGCAGGAGCGTTCTCCTTCTTTCTCTGGGTTTAAGAGTAGACCCCAGTGCGCAGCCATATTTGGCAGCTTTCGATTCATTGACACTCTCGTGGACTGAATTTGTCCAGAAGTGGCATCTGTCCATCTGCTCCTTGCTCATCTCTCTCCCCAGATGGACTCAGCTGGTGGCTAAGAAACTGTCTTGGCACCAGGTGAGCCTCGAAGGGCACTGTTCTGGCTGCAGCCGCGGCTCAGGACTGGCTCTCTCCTGTTTCCACAAGGAAATCGAGTTCTCGTTTTCTTGACTTGCTGAGTTCGGCTTGTGCCCCTTTTCAACAAGACGCTCATCGACCAGTCCCACTCTATCTCTTCTATTGGTGGCTCATTTTCACATAAGTCTGAATGGCCTGCAGCTTGATACATGCAGTTCTTCAGCCTGTGATGGTGCGGACTGTTAAAGCTGATGAAAAATGACTATTTAAAGAATCTGCGTGCTTGTGTGTGGCATGCACGACCACACTAGTAGGACTGTACGTATTTTGTCCCTGTTCTGAGATATTGGGGGGTGGAGTTGCTGTGATTAAATAAATTCTAGATAATTATTTTGTCTTCTAGCAAGTGGTATTGTAACATGCTTAGAGGAACACAGGAGGAGGGGTTATTTAAAATCTACTGTGTTAAAAAAGTTAATTTTAACTCACGAGAATATCTGGAATAGTCTGCAAAAGTTTCAGCATGAAACAGACTCACTGACGTTTTAAACCACAAAGAAGAGCCCTGTTTATATTTTGAAATGGTTCTGAATGAATTGGCTTTTAGGTTAAAAGGTTCTTTTCCCCCCATGTCTTTAATCCGGTGATTTTTGTAGCCCCATCTGCTGTTCATTAGTGGAAGTGTTAAGGGTTATGAAAGGCCTGAAATGGTTTTTCCTTACTTCCAGCAGCATTTTGGATTTATTCTGCAAAGGTTCATACCTAGAGAAATCAGTGGCTGTGCCTTTTGATGACTGAACTATAGGCAAATATGTGAGGAGAACTGCTTTTAAGAAGGAGGAACTTAGAAGTCACCCAAGCCTGCCAAATATTTGGTATCTCTCCACGAGAATTTGAGCCCTTCTCAGTTTCAGGCTCTGGATCCTGTGGCAGACAATTCTTTCACTCGGCAGCTATGACATGAGAATGAGTTTCTGAGCCCATGAGGATGTCCTTATTCCGGGTTAATCTTAGAGGTTATTTGGATAGAAAACAATGCTCGCATCCCCCATGCAAATGGAGGCTTGGGCAAGCTTGCCTCAGCGGCTGTCACAAAAAGGAGTCAGGCTCTAGGCTCAGTATTTGGACCACCCACCCAGGGTGGGGAGCTCCCAAAGGTGAACCTCCAGAGCCTCCAGATGCCCATCCATTGGTTCCCTTCATTACCACTTGCTGTCGTCATGCAGGAGTTCTTCCAAGAATGTGATGAATTGCCAGGCCCATTATGCCTCTGATCAAAGAATTTGGTGCCCCAATTTGGCCAACAACTGAGTTAGGATTATTCAGCCTGAACTGCCAAGTGTCTCTTCCTCTGGCAATATTTAAATGGACTTCTCTTTAGATTGACCTCCCTTGGATAGTTTCCTTCCTCCTGGCCCATCTTCTGCTCGTCTCACCATAGTGTTGCACTTCACCAAGCAGATGACTTTCTCTGTACATCACAGAATGGATAATTTTGTGTTCGTACTGAAGAGCTGTGATCCTGCTTTTGAACATCAGCTGGCAGCACCATAGTGATTCCTGAGCTGGAGGACTGTTGGTCTGTCCTCCATCCTACAATATACGCATAAATGCCAGCATTCAGTTTGCTGTTTTCCTCTCCAATATATGCAATTATTGCAAGTGCCAATGCCCATTCAGAGAAGACCTTAGCTGAGACTCTGCTTCTGCTTTAAGACACGAGTCTCATGTCTTAAGAGGGATTCTTTAAGCCCTATTTTTCATGTTTGAGTTGGGATATACTTTGGAAACAATGGAGCGGGGTCCAGGACTGTGAATGCTCACTGCCAAAATACAGCTCTGGGAGGAATTATTTCATTGTATCTGTCAACCGATTGCTGAAGAATGAGGGTTTTTTTTTAGTCTTTATACTCAAAAAATCTGCATTTATTAAGGCTTTCTAGATGTGCCCTAAATGAACCAACTGTATAACTTCCATCCATTATTGCACTGCTTGGACACTTATGAAACCTAATAATGAATTAGTTTTCTTTTCTCAATGAAATGTCATCTTGCATACCCAGATTGACATTCCATTTGAAATTCGGATTCGTTTCTGAATTGGGGGCCAAGCAGAGCTTCTCCCTTATCTTGTCTGGGGTGGAGTGGAATGGGAGAACATAGGCGCAGGTATTGGCAGTGGGGCTCCTGGGCACTCCTTTTGCCTGGAGTCAAGAGTGACTCTGGACAAAGACCCAAGGTGGCCGAGTTGCATCTTTATCCTGTGTCTCTGCAGTTTTCTTGAGTTTGCAGAACAACTTTAGGGTAATTGTATCCTTGGAATTCAGGTACCTGGACCATTTGTGGTGGTTTGTATCTTACTCGGGTCCATTGGATTTCCCAGGTCTCTTTCAGGCCTGTGTTCCTAACCCTGCAGCATGTTCTTTCATCCAGTCAGTAAACAAGCAGTCCCTCCGGTTCCTGCACAAACGCCAGTGCATGGATTGGCCATTAAGGAAGCCTGTTATGGGAGCTGTTGCAGGTCCTTCCGGGAAGGAAGCACATCCCCAGTATGATGTCCCCTGCTCCCCTATCCCAGGGCTGAGACTCCTGTATCCCTTAGAAGCAGGTCTTTTGATTTTAGTGGTGTGTACTATAGCTTCATCCATTCGTGTTCAGTGATTTGTCTTTAAGTCTCCATTAATGCCCTGATTTCATTTCACACTTAAGCAAACCGGAATCCTTTGTGGATCCACAAAAAGAAGAAGGTGCATTTGGGACCATTACACCTTAGTAACAGGAGTGGCCGTGGAGGTGAGGCTAAGCTGGTGGCAGGCACATCCTGTCTGCCTGGAGCTGTTCTCTTGGTGGGTCTGTGAGCAGGCGACCCACAGCTCACTGGGTCTGTCATGGGGGGAGATGGATGATTCAACAGCCCTCTGTGACACGTGGACTGTCCTCCCCGCAGTGAACCAGGTTGACCACAGACTTGACACTAAAGTTTCCAGAAAACAATTGTCTGGCCCCCAGGATTGTCCAGACAGTATAAGAGATGCTGGTTCTCTTCCCGTAGGGTGAAACTCTCTGTGTAAGTCCTTTCATTTAGGAGAGAAATTAAATTCCCCTGAAGGGAATGGCCCAAGCTGTATTTTCTAAGAAGAAGATGAAGTCAGACAGAAAGGAAGATAAATCAACCTCACAGCTGGCTTTGAGAATTAGAAAAGAAGGAAAGAAGGAAGGAAGGAGGGTGGGAGAGAGAGAGAGAGAAAGAATAAAAATAAGGAAAGAAAGAAGGAACAAGTGGGAAGGAGGAAGGACAAATGAACTGTGGAAACTCACTGGAGCTAAATTAATAATTTCATATTTTGTTATTTTTGTATATACCATTTTTTAGTAATAGTCACTATTTGTTGAATTTGTAATCCTGCCTTAATGAAATTTGCAACTAAGTCAATAGGACAAGTCTGGGTGAACTTGACATGACTTCAATTGTCTAAGTTACTGCCCACACAGCCCTCATGCTGTATGTAAGGATATCTAAATACACTTGATGACATGGGGGTGACTACAAATATTTCCAAAATCATCACGCTCAAAGATCTGTGTATCTTGGGACCCAGATAGTTGGTACCAAATATGTGCTATCAGCACTCTTCTGGATGAAGACCCTCCAGCACCTGAACCACCTCCAGCATCCTCTGAGAGGCTACCTAGTAGTTGAGTCAATCCCCTTGGCCTCTTGGTTTTGCCTCTTGTGAACATCCTGTAGATGAGGCACAGCCTTGGGTAAGTCACTGGAACTCTCTGAACCTCAGTTTTCTTATTTGCAAATGATTTCATTAAAAAATGCTCAATAACTAGAATCTATTTGGCTGGCCATTTGTCATGCCTTGAAGAACTGCTCTCAAATATTACCCTAGTTTATTCACAAGTAGTTTTCACTTAGTTTTAATTGGTTTTATTTTTGTGTAGAATGCAATTAAAGAGTCTATTTTAACCATTTGGTACTCCTAATAATCTCCAAACAAGTTGAAGTTCAGTGAGATTTTACTAAATTCCCAAATTATTAAAATCATGTTTTTGTGTGTGCGTGTGAGGAAGACTGGCCCTGAGCTAACATCTGCCAATCCTCCTCTTTTTGCTGAGGAAGACTGGCCCTGGGCTAACATCCATGCCCATCTTCCTCCACTTTATATGGGACGCCACCACAGTATGGCTTGACAAGCGGTGTGTCGGTGCACGCCGGGATCCGAACCAGCGAACCCCGGGCCACCGAAGCAGAGCCCGCGCACTTAACCGCTTGTGCCACCAGGCCCGCCCCTATTAAAATCATTTTTAATGATTTATTCTATGTTATTCAAGAACATATAAATAAATGCATAAATTCATTTTGATATAATTCTTCATGAAACAATGAATGTAATTAAAATTATCACTGTTCAAAAAGTTAGTTAACATTTTGCTGTTTCTCCAACAAAATAAAATGAATCACCAGCAAGGACAAAAATCTACAACATAGTAAGAGAAAAGAAATCTCTTTTACAGTAAGAGAAATCTATGGTATTAGCTCTAATTCAGGTTTTTAGGTGAATTTATTGCCATCTTCAGGAACATCCTGATGCTGAAACACCCAGTACACAGTACCAGAAGTGAAGACACTGTTTCCACCGGCTGTTTTAGGTACCAATGACATCTGAAATAAAGATTGGTTCCAGTCCTCTGATGCCTCAAACACTTGGCTTCCTGCCGTTTTATTTATTTTTTCTTTTTCTTCTATATTTTTATTGAGATATAATTGACATCTAACACTGTGTAAGTTTAAGATGTGCAACATGTTAATTTGACACATTTATATAAGGCAATATGATGACCACCATAGAGTAAGCTAACAACTCTATCACATCACATAATGACTATTTCTTTTTTGTGGTGAGAACAATTAACATGTAGTGTCTTAGCAACTTTGAAGTGCATGATACAATATTGTTGGCCATAATCACTGTGCTGTGCATTAGATCTCCAGAACGTGTTCATCATCTAACTCTGCAGTTTTATTTTGGCAATGACTTTTTAGGTACTTTGTACGATAGGCTGAAAAGCTGAATAAGGCATTTCCACTTTATGTCAGAAAACACCAAGGAAACAACCCCTATCAAGGTTTTGACTGGATCTGAGGTGACAGTGAGGCTTCCCGTACACAGAGAAGACCTAATATCTGACATTCTTTCATTCCAGTGTTCATTCTACACATGTAGTGTGCTGGGCAGGATGCCCGGAGCTGGAACCCCACAGTGAGCAAGAAAACACCTCACCCGCCTTCACGGAGCTTCTAGTGGGAATTTTGTTCATCTGAATTTTAAGGAAGTATGAAAATTAGTGCACTTTATACAATCTCCCCCCTTTTTCCTTCTCAAAATACAGTAAAGAAATCATTGGTAATAAATTGTGTAGAGTGTAGAAATCACATCCCATTATCAAGGATTCAAACATCTCCCTAACACAGCTGCTGTATCTTCTCTTTAAGGGATTCCAATACGGATTGAAAGCTGGTGTAAATATCAGTGTACGGGAAGGAATATATCAATGGAGAGGATGCAATGCAAATTCAGAATAACCAGGCTGTACATGCATTATTAGCAGATAAGGACAGATCTTGTAATCCTTGAGACAAATTCCATAGAAGTGGCGAACTGACTGACTTTGCGTTCTTCAGACTCTGGTTTGCTTCTGGAATAAATGAACATGTAGGTATGATCAGGGCTCAACAAAGGCTATTGGCAAGCCTGGTAAATAATGCCATGGCTGTGTTTCGTCTTTTGCTCTTGAGGTTAATTAAGAAAGAAACTCCTGAGACTTTGTCAGCTCTATGGGTAGACAGACTGCAGGTCATGAGGGTTGGTTCTGCGGCACTCTGTGGCTGGTCTGCAGCTGCTGTGTCTAATCTATGGTCACCCATGAATGCCCATCGGACACTTGTCACCCACGGGCTTCCAAGGGTCCTCCCAGAATAGGTACGGAACCAGGCCTGTGGCCACTCCTCTTTGGTAAGTGATAAACCCAAGACTTTTTGGATTTTGTCATATAGTCATGGGTTGCTTAACGATGGGGATACATTCTGAGAAATACATCATTAGGCGATTTTGTCCTTGCATGAACATCATAGAATGTCCTTACACAAATCTAGATGGTATAGCCTACTGCACACCTGGCTGTATGGTAGTAATCTTACGGGACCACCGTTGATATGTGGTCCACCATTGAGTGAAACGTCGTTACGCAGCTCATGACTGTATTTTACTGCCATGTCATTCTCTTCTTGTTCACAGTTGAAAGGGACCATCATTTGGGACTCAGAAACTCAGAGATCTGAGGGGAAGTCCTTGAGTAAACAATGCTGACAGTCAGCATGCTAATGTGTTAAGAAATCTATTTCTCATTTATTATTGGTGACTTAAAATAGTAGACCCATTCAAAGTTGCGGCTCTATTTGGAGGCTGCACATCAGAGGATAATCAGGTGGCAAGTGACTTGAGTCTCTTATTCAGCAGTGACTTTTAATATTTACGTGTTCCTCAAATACACTTTTTTGGGTCTTCTTTTGCCTTTTCCCAAACTAAGGTCTTTAAGAATTCCTGCCATCCATTCTCTTCAGAGGACAAGTAATCACAGTTTCTTCCCAATGGTCCTCATCACCACAAGTGAAATACTTCCTTCCTGAGTAGACACATGCAGACGTACCGCAGGCCTACATCTACGTACCTATATCTCTATATCTCTCTCTATATAGATATATATGCACACACACATATATATGTATACACATACATATAAATATATACACACATATGTATACACACACACATATTATACTTGAAGAGTCCATCTAAAGGGATTTACTTTCTTTTTAATATTTTTGAAGACTGCTTTGTGATCCTGTTGACCTGCTATTAGTGGAAGCTTAGCTTTCAGCAAAGGTAATTAAATTATAAAATCACTGCTGCAATCATCAAACTACTCATAAAATAAGAAATGAAAAAAAAAAAAAAAAACCCTGAAATAAAAATCTTGCAGGCTTCTCTTCTTGTAATATTGCTCCCTGATGTTAATTACATTTAAATGGGCGAGTACTATTTTTGTATCATTCATATGCCTCCAAAAGTACTTTCCAGTTTATCATACCTGTCAACCTCGGTGCATCACAGGCTAATACTTTATTAAGAAAAAAATCATTAGGGAGCCGCTGATCCCATTTAAGTACATTGGGCAGAATGTAAGACTAATTAAAAAGCATATTTTTACATTATTAATTTCTGAGTTTCACACTTAATGAATGTGAAATGACAGGGCTACTATTTTTACATTCAGGCACTCTGGGCTTTCCAGTCGGGGGAATTAAATTCTGGGGATTTTTGCAAAGATGTTGCTTGAGAGACATGTTTTCAAGGAAAGCTAAGATTTTTAGCTATGCCTTTTCCTGGGAAATTATACTAAAGCACATAACAGCCACTTAAAAAGAGTAGTTAAGTAGATGTTATTTTTTTCATCATACTGCTATAAAAGTATTTTAGATGAGGTATAAAATATGGTTTTTAAATGATATTATGATTTGCAAACACTAAAAAATAATTGCAGTGCAGTTGAGAGAGAGAAAACATCTAATCTTTATTGTGTAAGACAATGTGATAAAATATTTTACAGCCAAAAGCTCATTTTGCATCTGGAAAATTGTGTAAACTGATGGGGAAAATCTCATTAAAACTAAAGGTTATTTTTTTAATATTCTCAGAACAAAGCAACACATTACAACTGCATTTTTCTTTTTTCCTATTTATTAAATCAGACAGTCATACGAGTGCCTAACAGTGGAGATAAATAAAGGCATAAAATGACAAGACCATGTAGGTGGACAAAGATGAATTATGTCAGGATGCAAAAGATCCACGTTAAGAGCAACGGTGGGTGTTCCGCCGGCTTGTTGGCTGTATTCAGTTGCAGGGATACATTATTAAGTATTACGTGTTACATTACTTAAAACTCTGCTGGCTGAACGCTGGCTTCCCTTTCTGAGCGTCTGCACACGCAGCCCATTTTTATAGGGCTATGCAAGGAGGAGGATAGAAAAAAATCCTTTCTTTTTCCCTTTCTTTTTCAAATGTGCTTACAATTACCTCTCTGTATTTTTATTGTCTTTTTACAAACCACAAAACTCACACTGGAGGCAAAGCTTAACTGCTGAGGCTTTCCTCATGTAAATATTAGGAAATTACATTTGTACAAACTGCGGGGCTTTGTAAATGGGGCTGGAGAGCCTCCAACACAAATTAATCAGGATAAAGTTGCTCTGTGTTGAACATGACCATAGTTTATTTTCTTAAAGTATTAATTTGTCAACAGCTTTCCTGCTCCGGCTTGGCTCATGTGGAGGGCAGAGAAGGAAGACACGTTTGCGGCGCTTTTTCACCTTGTGGTTTTAGAAACCCATCACAGTGAATCAAATTAAAAGTGTGCCTAGTTTTTCTGTATTAATTTTCATAAAAACGTTTGATATCACATGACAGAGATGCGAATGTACATGTAGGTGCTTCAAAAAGGCTTGTTTTCAGGGGGAAAATATGAAACCAATTTAATTTGATGTGGAATAATTGATGTTAGGTTGTGTGTTTTTAAGGATTTCCAAAAGAAATGCTTTCAGAGTCTTCACCTCTAATTTTCTGTTCTTGTAAAATTCACTCTGTGGCCCCCCGATCGCTGCAACTCACGAGTTAACGCTCACGCCTTCTCGGTTCCGAAGACACTGTGGTATTTTTAATTATATCTCGATTTTCTTAAAATATCTGTTCCTTCGTATGCTTCTGGAATGGAGAAGTGCGCCTAACGACCTCTGTTTTTCAGAGTTGCCAAAACAAATTAAGGAAAATGTTCAGGTCTCCCCTTGCCAAATGTTTTAATGCTTTTCCATGAAAGCAAATCTTATTTGTAATGTATATTAAACCTGAAGTAAATAATGCATCCTGTCAGAGGCAAATGCTATTGCGCAACTACGAACAGTTACCGATTCTGCCTTTGATAAAAATAGATCACATAAAGGATTGCGTCATTTAAAGAGCACATACATCTGCGCAGTTATAAACAATGTGTGTATGAATCTAACACACCAGAACGTAACACCCAAGTACAGGGAATTAAAGTCTGTTTGAACCACCTACTTATCAGCTATTTCTTGAAAAAAACCTTAAGCATTATGTTGACCAGGTCTCAAAGCAAATGCAAATGAACCCTTAAAAATCCCACTTGAATTTTTCCCACCTAGGATTAAGATAATGATGGACTAATTTCATGGTGATCCTCCCTTTTCTTCCTTCACCCTCCGCTCCAGGCACAAGTGTGGAAGCGACAGGCCCACGTCAGGAGCTGGCCCTGCTGGGGTGAGGGGCAGAGGTCTCCGCGTGATGCAAGGAAGGACCAGGCCAGACCAAATGGCTCATTTTCTGCATATCACTACATCTATTTTGGGCGAAGGTCGACTTGAAGACGGTTAATAAGGGACAATTCTGTCCATCCGGTTTCACTGGCTTGCACCACCTCTTAGTTCTTCCGGGGTTGTTGATGTTAACACACACCTTCAAACATTATTGACACTCTCCTTGTTTCATTAGCTTGCATTTACCTCGTTCACCATTTTATTATTCAAGATTTCTGTTGTTGCCAAGTATTAATCAATGTATTATGCTGCTCAGTTGGGCAAGCTGTACAGAACAGGCTGCCCCTAGGGTTAACACAGTCAAGAGCGAGAAAAGTGTTTCAGACATGTACACAACATGTGGTTCACTATTATCACGAAATGAGGTGAACTGGGACTCTATACATATGGATTTTGAATTGCATAAATTTTGATTGATATCATTTGAAGACTGAGGCTCTGAAAGGCTAGATTTTGTGAAAGACGATACACAGACCAGCTATTACCACATACAATCATACCAGGAAAAGTATCTGAAATGAGCAAGGCAGCTGGCTTTTAAATAGCTAAAACATAACATCAATACTTATTTTGAATAATGGAAAAAAGAGGTAAAAGATGTTGACCCCTGCCTGACAGGAACATGTTCCAAAAGTAGAACTGGCCCCCTGGGGGCAGCCCCCGCTCCACGGTAGCTGCCAAGCCCAGCTCTCTCCCTCTTTCTGCCACTTTCTCAGTCCCCTCCCCCATCTCCAACCTCCCCTCTTTTCTTTTTCTCTCTCTCAAAAAAAAAAAAGTAAATATTTTTTTGAGCATTAAGCCACTATGGACAAGCAGCTAGAAAAAGAATTTTCACAAATTCAGGAAACACTTGAGAGGTAAAACCAACATCCTGAGACAGAAGACAGGCCAGCTTTTGACACCAGGTTGGACCTGTGAGGCCTAAAACCTCCAGCCAGGAAGTGCTGGCCACAGGGTCAGGGCTCCAGAGGCCCGGCGCTAAGGCAGGAGAGAGCAGAACTTTCCATGCACCACCGAAACCAACAGGCCTCTTCATGGGAAATTGGCTGAAAATGTGCTGACCGGCATAAAACTTTTATTAGAATCCAAGGACAGCAGGCCGAACTTCCAGGGAATGACGGTTTGGAGAGGGCGCAGGCAGGACGGGGTGCTCCCAGGCCCGTGCCGCATCTTTCGGGTTCGGCTGCCTGCGCCCCTGTCGCCCCCAGCCCGCGAGGATCCCGCGCCCGCGCGCCCCGAGGAGGAGGCTGCACCCCGCGGCCTGGGGCGCCCCCGCGCAGCGCGCCTGGCCAGGACTGGGGCGCCGGGCCTGGAGACCCCAAAGTCGGGCGGCCCAGGGGGAGGGGACGCGCGAACCCTCCCTCCTGCCGAGCTCCCCGCGAGGGGCAGACTTTCTGGAGGGGGAAAGGGACATAAATCAGGAAATAAAAAAAAAGTTTCTGCACATTTTCAAAACCCACGTTGCGCTCTCTGAGGTCCTTTTCATTTTAACCAAATCAGGGGGAACTTGTCCTCACAGCGGCGAGGCAGATGGAACAATAAATCACAGGCGCCGTTGACTGCCTGCAATGCACTCTCCACAGCTGTCACTTTTTTGTCTCTTTGGTTTTAGCTGACATGGTTTGAGGTCCACTGTGAACCAATCTGGACGTTTTTTTTACAGTCATATCCATCAAAACGACCAGTGGCCATCAGCCCGCTGCGGCCATCGATCCGGTGGGCTCTGCCCCCGTGCAGGCCGGCACCACCTGGCTCCTAGGTGAGGCCAGGGGTAAGCACCCCGTTTTACCGGTTTTTTTTCCTCTTTTTTTTTTTGCCTCCAGCTACAGCTGTGATTTTCTGAGCAGTCTTGGCTAACATTATTAAAGTTGTATCACGATAGATACAGAGCAAAGCAGATAACGGGCTCCACGCGCGGGAGCTGGGAAGCCCGGCCGCCTCGGGTTGGTGGTGTTTTTTAAGTGCGCGTGGAGGCGCCTGCGAAGCTCAGAGTTTCCAACTCCTTGCTTATTTTGCAAAGTAAACAAGCAAATGCTATGTGCATAACCTTAGCTGTCTCGCTAAAGGTCAGCGCGCCCCTGCTCATTTCCCGGGCTGCCTTTTGGGGGCACTCTGATGCCGGGGATTTCCTCGGGTGTTGGGGAAACAAGACGTGCTAGCCTAACAAAGACTCAATCTACAAAGGCTGCAAAACAAAAACATCTATTACATTTGAACTGGAGTGCGGAAGTTTGCTTAGGCGTGTAAAAATATCAGCCCCGTGAGCGCTCAATAGCGAGCAGGCTGGGCTGGGGGCCAGGGTGTTGGTGTGCCGGGGTGCATTCCATAGACCTTTTCTGGAGAGGGGTGATTCCCCTGGCAGGCTCCTACAATCGTTGCCCAGGACAGGACGCCACTGAAAATGCAGGAGATAGGAGGCTAGGTTAAAATACTCTGAAGTTTCTCTTAGAATTGCCTTTTCTTCCAAAGTGGCATCTCCCCCTTAAAATCTTTGAAAGCACTTTAATTTAAGCAGAGATCATGTCACATATGTAGACAGATTTGAACTCAAGAAAAAAACAGGCAAGAAAAAATATTTATATGTGGGCATAGGGAGCTCACAGATACACAATTAAAAAAAAATTGGCTGCTTAAAAATCCCCAGTTAGGTCAGGTTAAATTTATTATATTCTTTTATAGCTGAACTCTATGGTTTTGACTTGAGGTGACAGCTGAAATGCACCAGAAACCTTTGGAATTTCAGTACTATATATTACTATGAGGAAGAAAATAAAGTTCTACCATTAGAAGGTAGGTGCTTGCCTTAAAATGTTCCAGAAAAAAAGGATGTTAATTTTTTCCTGCAATTCTTTAAGTATGAGGTGAGTTGGGTGAGCTGAACAGCCAGCTAAGCATAATATAAACGCAGCTATGAAACACTGCCCCTGCTCCAGATTAGAAATGTTCAGATTGCTATAACGCAATAGGGAAGGATTGTTCATATTTTTAAGTGAAAACATCTAATTTGGTTAACATTCTTTTTATCCTTATGAAGAGTATCGTTTGGGCAGGAGTCTTAGCCAGGTGTATTTGTGCTCCGAGCGCCATTGACCGATGCTAACGTCCACCAGGACAAAACATGAATCTTTTTATACGAAGCTGCCACTAGCTGTCCACAGTTCAATTCCAAGTGACAGACAAGGGGAAGATTTTTTCCCAGAAAAGCCCCTCCATTTCAAGAGGAGTCCATTCATACAGTTCTTTCTTTTCCTATAAAAATCACTTCTAACTTTAGACAACAGATTAAACATGGAAAGGGTCTGTGTCCAGTGGCAAATACCTTGCACTATGTCAGGTGTCTGCAGTGGGTTTGGTAACCCTCCGTCTGTCCAGGCAATCATAACAAAGAACACCCCCTAAAGGACCACAAAGGCCATCATCAAACACCTGGAAGGAGTTACCTCTGACTGCCCTCTTATGAGTGGAAGTAAGAAGTTGCAAAGTGCACTGTCGTAATGACATTGAAATATGCAGTGTGGCTGCCTTCCCTCTGCAGGTCATAGGTACTGTTCTCTGTACCATTTCAGGAGTTTTGCCTTCCAAGGATACAGCCAGCATCTGGCCACACTGGTTCTGTGGTTGCAGGGTAAAGCATTTTATTTGGGTGACAATGGAGAAAAACACAAAACTAAAAAAACGAAAAAACTTAATGCGAGTTCTAATAAACTGAGGCCCTATTTCCCTGTGCTTCCTAATTTATATTCAATGGAAATCTGGCAGAAGTGGCTAGTTATCAAAATCCAGAGGCAAGATCTTGTAGGGCAAGTGTCCAGAGCTGCAATTTGTACGTATATAAAGCAAGAAATTAATTTTCTATCCCTGGGAAAGGCATGATAATAGGTTCTGTGTTTTTTGCTCTCCGAGTGCAGCTGGCACAAAGAGTTGAAGAAAAGGAGAGAATGTCTTGAATTCTGCCCTAACCACAGAGCCACAGAGCTTTCCAGCTGCATTCCCGGCAGACAGGGGTGTGCTTGGTGGCAATTAAGGAATCTTCTTGGTTGGCACAACATATTTTTCAAATCATATAAACCGTTAAAAACTAAACACAACACCTTGGCGGTCAGTGTCATCTGTCGCTCTGCTTCTGCCTCTGTCCTTAAATCTGCATTCTAAGAGTGAGATGACTGGCAGTGTCAGCTCAAGATGAGATTGTATTTTTCACTGTGGCCTGAAACACTCCCAGATGATGTCGTGGGGGATAAATCCTCCCTGTGGTTGTGCTATTGTTTTATTTCTGTTTTTCACTTGACTCTAACCCCTAGTGTAAAAGTACCAGGAAACAACAGGCACTGGGGCTTGATTTTTCCTGCATTTGTCATCCCAAGGATACCATTCCACTCGCCCCTTTAACCAAACAGTTTTGTGCCTTGTAGGGCTGGAGAGAAACTCCTCAAAGGGAATTCTGTTTATCTACAACACCACTTTTAGATATTCAATTGAATTTTGCAGGATCCCTTCTATAGATGGCTTTTCTTTTATGTGCTAAATTCACAACAGAAAAAAAAGACATTATTTAAATGTCTGCACTTCTGTCTGTCAAGACGTAAGACTTGAAGAGGGACAGATTTTTCCTATTTTAGGTCTTCAAAGGAGCAAAATGAAAATAAACAACATGGATTCTATGTTTCCTCAAGCTTTTGTCTCATGTCACCTAAATCACTCACTATTTATTAAGTATAAATCCCACTGTGTGCTTCTAAGAGTGGTAACCAGGAATGGGAGAAAAAAAGGGAATTTACAAATAAGTGTTATCCAGGATGGGAGATTAAGGTTGACCGCAGTACGACGGCCGGATTACATTGACATGTTGCTGGTGACGTGCACAGGTAACCAGCTAACCTGAGCAGTCTGTCCCCTTTCAGGAACCACAGCCTGGCTCAGCCAACATTATGGGTGGCTGGTGGTGGCCTTTTTAAGTTATTCACATTATATCCTCTATTTCTTTTAAAGCAGCACGACCAGCTGTGGTCAGTAATTGCATGTCTTTGTTCTAGAGGTTTTCAAAGAGCACATCGATAGGGTAAACGTGTGTTTGCAGAGTGTTTTCTATCCACCCTAAGCAAGGGGGCAGGGCCATGGGATGAGCGCTCTCGGTCTCCGAACATCGCTCCTCCTGCAGGAAGCAGAGGGTCTGTAATTGCGCTGAGGACTAACCAGAGCCGGCCTTTCTCTCCCTTCCATTTGAATATCTTGAGTACAGAGTTGCTGTGAGCCAGACAAAAACATGTCATGTGCCCAGGTGACATTTTGTAGCAAACAAGCAAATCACAATCCAGGAAGTGTTGTATTTTATGCCAACAACATCCTGACAGTTTTCTCTGTAAAGAAAACATGACACTTTTCCAAATATCAGAGGAGGCGTCCACTGCTCCAGGGATTCCTGCCCTGTCACTGAACTGGAAGGTTGCAGCCTGGCTCCGTGGTTTCTGTGGCCTCACGATGTGGTAGTGGAGGGATTGCACGTGAAATGCTGTAGGCTAAGGGAAATCTTCCCTTCATCTCGCAAAGAAGTGACAGGAGGAAAAAGGTCCTGCAATGACAGCAGTAACCTCTGGGTTTAGAGGCTCTGCCCTAAGCAACGGGAGGTAAAATTGCCTATCTTAATGTGTTGCCGTTGCTGTCCCAAATATGCGAGGGACCCGACTCAGCCACTACCGGGAACCTTGGCAGGAGAAATTCTTATTATGTGCAAAACAATCATGTTTCCGTAACAGCCCCGGGCCCCATGTATCTCCACCTCCGCTCTGTGCTAGAGATGATCAAATGCGCTCTCTCTGCACCATGTCCTCCAGACGGGGGGCTAGCCTGAACGGGCCACACACTGACGTTCAAGGGAACTTACTTTTTGGAAACCTTCTCTGTCAAACTGCTTTGAGGTGTCTTGAAGTGCTTATGGTCATTCTGTCATTTCCAAAAGGTGCACACCAGGAGAGAGCCTCCGTAGGCAAGTGTAAGCGGTGCCTGCCTCCGGATGGGGGCAGGTGTGTGTGTTGGCGGTAGCCAGCGAGCCTCCACGAACACGAGGAGAACAAGGGAGGCAGCCTTAATAAGAATATGAGACTGACAATGAAGACACAGTTTGCTCCCTTTCACAGCGAGGAGACTCGACTTTGAACTCTGATAAATGTTGATGCCCTGTTTTTATCTGGTCTCAGCTGTGCTGCTGAAATAAAAAATTCTTTCAACCAATTTCTTTTAAGAGTGGGGTCCCATTTTAATTAGTAGAAAGGCAAAATGTCGCTTGCCATGTCAATACATATTTCTTTGAGCTAAAGTAAAACAGGCTGCTGCCCATAACTAGGAAGGAAAAAATAAAATAAAATCCCAGGCTTGAAAGCTGAAAGCAGAATTGAAACCAATTTGCTCCCCGCACACCCCCGACACACCCCCACCTGGGCTCTCCGGCCCTCCCCAGCCCTCACCACACCTTCCACTGCAGGTTATATACTTCCTGTTGCCCCTTTTATAAGCAATAAGAATTTAATAACTGAGGGCAACTCTATAGCAATATTTATATGGGTCAAGTGGCTTAAAAGTATGCAATAAATGTAAAGTTATGAACCACATTGCCCCTTTTTAAATAATGCAATGAGCACGGAGATATTATGTTTCATATTCTGGAAAAAGGTGTTTCGGGCTAAGCTCTTGGCGTACAGCAGACATGAAAAGTTATACTGAGCCCATAACAAAGTCACTGCCTGCTTAATATGGTGTGTTATGCCGCGCTCCTCATCCTAATCTCAGCCCACAGCAAGCGGGTCCCAGATGGCATCAACAAAACCTTCGCTTTCTCATTAGCAATCAGCAAATTCTCCTGGTGTCTGCGAGTTTCAAATCAAGGCAAGTGCCTCCACTCCTAGTGTGAAGCCCAGTAGGATAATAGAAATAATGTTGCCTAATCAGTGGTGAACACTTGAGATCCCACATTCATAACGGGCGGCAGTGAATTTGCCGTTCAGCAGCTTTCACAAGTTCCACCGGCCCTGGGAACCCACCGGGTGCGACGGTGGCAGGAGGAGAAGGCCGAGGATGCGAAGCCCCTGCTGTGGGGCCGGGACGGGCCTAGCTCACCCTGAAACCCTCTCGAGCAATCGTGGGAGGGTAGCTTCTTCGTTCTTCTGAAGTTTGCGGGAAGTTAGGTTTCCTGCAGTTGTCTCTACAAGTCTGGGCGAAGCGCGTTGCCTTGGGTGGGGTCCATGGCAGGTTTATGGGGTGGACGCAGGGATGAATTTGTGTCGTGTGGTTAGTGCTTCCTGGAGCTGGAATTCTGCCCTGATGCTGCCGGGCTGGCCGGTACTGCCCAAGCTGCAGGAGGACCCTGACGCAACTCAGAGCAGGTGCTGGACATCACTTGTTCTCTCTGCAGTCCAAGGGTCCCAGCCACGGCTCATGCTGCCTTCTGCCTCCTCGCTCGGTGCCTGTCCTGGGGGGATAATGAGTCCACCTTTACCATCCCCCTCCCCCACCCCCACCCACCTCTGCAAGGGTCCGAAGCTGACTGCCAAGGGCTATGCTCCTAAGCACAAGGCCCTCCATTGTAAAAGCCGAGGGGTCCTGTCTTGGAGGTACACCCACTTAACGAGAAGTGGGTTTCAATCCCAGCGTTCCCAGCCCCCTTCTCCAGCTGCTGCCATCACCTGGCACACACTTGTGTGTGTGTGAACAGGCTCACCCTGCACACCTGTGTTTTATCCCGAGGGTCTGTGCCCACGTACTTGGGTCTCAACAGCCACCCTCAGCTCAATGCCTGCAATGGGGAGACTTTTTTCAGTGAAATACAAAAACTGAAAAAAAAAAAACCAAGCTTCACCAGGACAGGCCTGAGACGAGCAGGCTTCAGGATGGATAGACTTTTCCAGAGCTGGACAAGCAGGCCTCCCCACCAACAGCCTGTGCTCAGAGAAGGCCTCTCCCAGCACCCACCCAGATCTAACAGTAGACCCCAGGGCAGGAAGCAAATCAGAGACTCAGCTCGGGAACTGGGCAAAGCTCTCCGAAGGAGGGTCCCTCCTCGCCCCTGCCCCCTGGCCGGCAGGCGAGGTGCCCAGCTGCCCCTCAGTGTGGGGGCTGGAGCTCTGCTTATTTGCCAGCCTCACAATCCTTGCTGGCAACGTGACAGCCCAGGGTTTCTGGCTTCAGTTTTGAGAATGGGCATCTTTTCAGGGGACTGTGTGTCTGCACCATTGGGCATCTTCCCCACGGTCAACACCAAGATGATCCCTACACAGATTAGACACATGGTAGATTATCAGTGAAAACACTATTCATTCTCTATCTGGCACCCGCCTAATATTTAGCCCTCAGTTAGCTACCCCAGCTTCTGCATTAAGGGAAAGAGAGCTAATCTGAGAAACAGTTTGAGCCTGGCATAATTAGGAAGGTGGAGATGCTGACAAAAAGTCATGGGCTCAGGGTCCAAGTCTACCATACGTGGCATTCCATTATTCATTGTTCCTGGACCACTCGGGGGCCAATACTTCTCTCATGCAAAGAGACGGCCTCTGTTCTTTATGCATATCATGCACCCTTTATTACTCCTAACTTCATGGTGTGGAAAAAGGAAGGAACTGGACAGACAGAATGAAAGAAGGAAGGAGGCAGAAAGGCAAGAGCATGCAAACTAAATTACATTAGGTACTTAGCAACATGACTCCTTACCAGTGTTTTCTTTTTTCAAGTAGTTTGAAATGATTTCTGTTTGTTCTGAAGCGACAGCTCTGTCCCAGATTTTTTTTTTTTAACAATATGAGTTTGCAATACAGGATAGAAATCTAGTGTTTAATTAAAATAAGAAAGTTCCGCATTTTCTTTAGTAGGCAAAGGTAGGAGATATTCATTTGAACTCAACATATTCCTTTAGGCAGGAAAACACCCTTTGAGAGTTGAGGGATGTAGAGTTGAGGGATTGGAGAGTGCTGGAACTAGAAGATTATCCATCCACACTGAGATTCTGGGAGCATCTGCAACAGTATGAAGACTGAACTTCTAGAAACACCCCCATCCTTCAAGGAGAAAGGTCTAGCTCGAGTTCAGCTCATGATCCACCATCTTGACCTTTTTAGACCTCCCATCACATAAATCAGTGGGGGCTCAAAATACAGTTCTTACACTACAGGCTTAGATTTTCAGGGCATTGGGAATGACACTTTCAGCTTTGCTCTAGTCTCATGGAAACCCTGAGAGTTTATTTCCTTCAGGAAATTATTTGATTGCAATGCTTGGGAATCAAATTTAATTCTGAAGGGTGGCCTGGTGGAGGTGAGCTGGAAATAGCAGAAGAGGTTTCCACCCTGCAGATACCACTGAGATGAGGGAGGACCCTCCAAGAGGGAGCAGTGTTTGTTCTCAGCGTTCACAGCTGAACTGGACCAAGGTTTTAGATGACCTTGGCCTGGGTCCAGACCTAGTTCTGCCGCTAACTCACTGCTGGAAACTGGGTGGGTCAAGTACTTCTTCAGAACCTCGGTTTCCTTAAGTGGAAGATGTGGATAATAGTAACTCCTACATTAGGGTTATTAGAAGAATAGTTGAGCTAAGGCATGCAGAAGACTCAGGACAATTCTTGCACTGAGGAAGCCCTCTATACCTGCTACTTCTTAGTTTATTCATTTAGTACCAGGATCCACAAAGGTTTTTTCTGTAAAGGGCCAGATAGTAAATATTTTCAGCTTTGCAGGTCATGTGGTCTCTGTTGCAGTTATTCAACTCTGCCATTGCAGCGTGAAAGCAGCCACAGACAATAGTTCAATGAATGGGTGTGACTGTGACTGTGCTCCAAGAAAACTTTATTTGCAAAACAAGGAGAGGGCCAGATTTGGCTTGCAGGCTGTAGTTTGCTGTCTCCTGATTTAGTATGTTACTATTTCCACCTCCACCACCACCCTCTAGATAGAGACTTATACACTGTTTTGCCAGTGGTCCTGAGCTGGTCTTGGTCAGCATAAATCTTGCTGCCAGCGGGATTTCCATTGTCCCCAGAGATTCATGTCCCACTGATCTTAAACCACTTTCATTTTGTACCTTACTCAATTCAGCTTTACAAGCACTGTAGCGAAAGGAAAGAGTTTGGTCACTACTAAAGATATTTCTAGTGACACAGGAATGTTGCTACCATCTAAGGCCAAGCTCTTTGCCTGCATGATCTCACTTAAGTCCATGTTGAACCCCTGGTTGTCACACACACGCACGAAGGAAAAAGTACGTTTCAAGTTGGAGGATGAATTGATATACCCGATAATTTTCAGGTCATTCTAGGAATATAATCTACCCAAAAGAGTTATCAAGTAATTTGTTTAAAATACTCTTAATAGAGTAAGCAGCATGCCTTCACAAATTGAATCGATAGACTCTAAGTGAGTGTTGATTCTTCAACTGAATTGAAGTGGTGTTGTATAGGTATTTTCCATGGAATTTTCCAATAAACGAATTTGTGGTTGTTTTATTTTGAGGCAAACACAACAACATGCCCCAACCCCAATGCTGGATGGTGAATGGACTTGAGATGGTCCATGTTCAGGTCAACAGTAGTCACTGAGGCTGCCACTCTGCTCAGCACTGAGCATAAAGATGACAAACACATGGTCCTGTCCTCAAGGGAAGGACCACTGTATGACGATGTTCAGTAAGACAGGGCCCTGACAGAGGGGCAGCTCCACGGTCCCAGAAAGGGACTTCAGAGGAAGCAACCTGATTTGAAGAGAAGTGAGGGGACTCTCTTGATTGAAGATGCATTTCAAGGCAAGTACCTGGCTTTTATGGACATGTTTGTTCTTTGGAGTGGCCCTGGTGAGGGAGGGGCTGATGGAGATTATGGAGAACACTAAGGCTGCCCCATCCTTTCTCCGCAGTGCCCAGTATATCCTCAAGCCTGGGGCCCTGGGGATGGAGGGGTCATGTGGGCAGATCCAAGAGGGCAGCCCAGGAAACCAATGTGCCCTGGTGACGGAGCCCAACACCTGCACATTTCTTTCTAATCTCCAAGGACTGGACTGTCTTCATTCATTCAGCAATCATTTATTTTTAATTATTATGAGCTATTGGTTCTGAGGATACAGCATTGGAATATGGCCCTGAACTCAAAGGGTTCACCATGCCAGCGAGAAAGGAAGACGCGTGTTGATTTGTTTAGTCGACAAGTTTTTGTTGAGCACCCACTATGTGCCAGGTGCTTGGCAGGTCCTGGAAATGCAGCCAGAAAAGCACAAGCATGACAGCTGCCCTCGTGGCATTTATCCCCTGGTGGAGGGCCCAGTCTTAAACAGTGATGCTTCACAGTTCTCTTTGACACCTACAGCCTTTGGGCCCCATTCTTTAATTAAAGATGGCACAAGCTTCCATCCCCCGTACAGCTGGGAGCCCCCACCCTCTGTGCAGGGGGCTAGGGGTTTGTGACCCTGGGGTTCTGATGGATTGTGCTGCTGCTGCTTCTGCCCATCACGCTGGGCTCCAGGGGCTCCTGTGGATGCTGCCCACACTTAACGACCATGCTTGCTGACCATGCTTGCTGCCCGATGCTCCAGGACCCTGGAGTCCTTCACTTTCCCAAAGTACCCCTCGCAGGAGGCCGTGGTGTGTGAGCCTCTGCTGAAGGCTTGGTGGGGGTGGGAGGGTTCCCAGCAAACACAGTGCAGGCTCACACTGTCCTTTACATCCATCGGCCACCTCTTTCTGGTCAATTCCCAGCCATGTCTCCATGCAGCCAGTCTCCAGAAGGCCCTGGTGGAACTCTGGGGGAATTAGCTTGGTTTCTCCCAGTTCCCCTAGTAAAGGAACCACAGTCAGAAGTTTTACCCCAAACTAAGGGCACTGAGGTGCTCGATTCTGGTCAGCCTTCTCCTCCTCCTCGGCCAAGGCTTCGCATCTTTAAACAACATTCATTCGGCAAATTAGGACTGAGCACCTGCTGTGCTCCAGGCATCACTCAGTCCTTCTTTTCTTCCTGCAGAGAGAGGGATGATACGCTGCTTCACAAAGATGGAAAGTGGTTTGCCTGCTTGTGCCAGCTTGATGAGGGAGCCCGGTGTTGGGGAGGATGGGGTTACCTTCCATTTTGCTGGCATGAGTATTGATTCATCTGGAGGCTGTGGAGCTGAGGACGTCCTTGTGGCCACCCACGTGCTGTGTGTTTGCCATTCCTGTGCTGGACTGTGAGAGCCTCGAGGGCAGGCTTAGCTCCATCTTCGGGCCTGCTGTGCCTGGCAGAGCGCCTGGAGTGCAGGTGACATGCGCCATATCTGTTTATTGAATTGCATTGAACATTCACTGCACCAGGCAATGGGGGTACAGTGGGGAACCCAACAGATGAGTGCCTGCTGCCAGGAAGCCACACACAAGAAAGCTGCATGGCTGGACTGCTTCACTGCTGAGAAGTTCTGGATACAGGTGACTACGTTAGTGGTCCTCCAACCCTCAATCCAGGCCTGATGTCATGCAGCAGGGCTGGTGTTATTCCCTCACTTCCAGACGTGGGGACTGGGGCAGAGGATGACTAAGTACCCTACCCCAGGTCACATATGGTGGACCTCAGGTTCAAACCCAGCATCCTGACTTCAGACTCATTCCCCTAACTACCGTGCTGAACACATTGCCTAAATTCATGGGAACAGTTCTGATTTTGCTCACAGTACCACCCCTGCTTATGGGAAGACCTAACTTCTCTTGAAAGCTTCCCTGTCACAGGTTGGGCTTGATGTCTTCCGGAGCCGCAGCCAAACTTCCTCACTCAGGTGTGTGTGGGCCAGGCCGGGAGAGCCACCGACCTCTCAGACTGTCAGTCCAGGCCAGAAATGGTGCAGAATGGGCAGATTCAGGACTGGCCATGATTGTGCAGAACATGAGGACATGGTAGCTGGTAAAGATTCAGGGGACGCTCCAGAGAAAGCCTGTAGACTTGCATCGTTGTATCCCCCCTCTTCTTCTTTAGTGTACAACCACCCACCTTGAATAGCCACCTAAGGGATTTCCTCGTGGACGGACGGGTGGACAGCAATTCTGTGCATGCATTGGTGAAGGCAGCACCACCAGGAGTCATTCTTTTTCTTGAAGAACTCACCATTTTGTCAAGAGTTAGTAGAGCGCTTTGGCCAGTGAACAAAACCTACTCTGAGGGCCAAACACATGTGCTTTGAAATAGTTATCATCCTAATATCATGGAACAAAAACAAATTTAAGCAATCTCTGTCGCTCTCCTATTTACTATCCATTTGTTCTTCTCTACAAGTCTATCATTACTAGGTTTTTGTTGTGGTGTAGTGATGGACAATAAAATTGGTTTATCTCCTCCCGGTCCTAAAAAGCACTGACCCTGGGCTGTGCTAGGAAGCTGAGCTGTGTGGGCTCAGACCTTTCTTTTCAAGGTGGGAGGGGGGAAGACGCATAAAGCAGGCAACCAGACCAGGTTTCAATCCGTGCTCTGCCATTACTAGCCAAGCCAACTTGGGCACGTTGCTGAACAAATTTACTTATCACATTTCATCTCTCTGGGCCTTGGTCATATCTCCTGAAAGACAGAAAATTCTACCTGTGTGAGGATAGGAGATAGGACCAGAAGATCCTCAGGCACTTTTTCTAACACGTGATTCTATGAAAAGATGCATGCACAATATCTCGGCAGCCCTTCCCTTAATTAAATCTAGAGAACTCTTTCAACTTTCTTCTTTCAAAAGTATAGTTATCATTCTGACACAAAACAGACGTGGACGAAAAATGGCGTATTCAGTCCCTTGTACAGAACTCCATTGATGCCAGAGAAAGTTGAGAGCAAATCTTAAAGAAGAGAATTTGGTCTGTTGAGGATTTGTGCCCCGGAGAGATGGGGAGAGATTAATGGCCAAGAGTTAAGCTGCCTGTTTTGACAAAAGAGGGAAGCTATTGTAATTGTGGCCAGTGGAGCTGGTGGCTGGTGCGCATGCCCACACTATTGCTTGGGAGAGGCCCCAGACTGACTGACTGACCAAAAGGTTTATTTTGAAGTATTACATCAACCAGTGAGAGGAGATCATTAGGGACAGTGGGTCCCTGAAGCTGAGGTGACCCTTGGCCATGGGAGATGAGAAACTGTTCCTTGAAGAAAGAAAGACGAGTGGGATGATGTTGGAGATGAGGGAGAGACACCGATCACCAGTGGGAGTGAGGAGGAATGCCTTTGCTGTTCAGGAACCTAAGAAGTTTTGGGAGAATAAACTGAAAACTGTTTTTATACAGTTTTACAAGTGGGAAAAGATATAGCTCAGAACCTGTTGATGGCTCAAGTTTGTTTCTTTGCTTCTTAATTGTTTAAGGACAATTTAACAAAGTAGTACATGCAACACAGAGCTTTCAAGATATCAAAGTCATATTCTTAAAGCGTAGGATACTATCTTTAAAAAGGCACTTCTAACAGCGGAGCTAAGAAGCACGGGCCAGCACGGGAGCATACGCATACTCCACACAAAGACAGCCTTTGAGGCTGAAAACCTTCTGAGCTGCTCCTTTATTTTATTTTATTTTTTCATCAAGCCTAAAATGTGATCATTAGTAACACACTGATGTGTCCCTAAATTTGTTCTACTTCACAAGATTCCTTCCCAACTAATTTAAAACAAAACTTGTCCAACATTTGCTCTTTAATTGACTTCACAAAATGTCATTTTTGTCCACAGGAGCCTGCAAAACACTGAAAAGAGAGAGCGAAGCAAACTCAATTTACATAAATGTCTTTCTACTTAATCAATAGCCACCTCACAGAGCAGGGCTGGTGGAGGGTTGGGACCAAGAGCCACGGACAGCCAACAAAGCCATAGGAATGGGGCTGTCTGAAGCCAGGAAGAATGGCTCTGACACCCTGCTGGGATGCCAGGGGCCTTGTCCTGTCCTGGGTCCTAGGTGTGGACCCTCAGCTGGAGGAGATAGCGCAGACATCCGGGAACCTCAAGGAAACGCATCTAGCAAAAGCCACTGCAGGTGACTGAGTTGGGCTGCTCTATCTCCACTGACAAGGAATACCTGCAGTGGAGACAGAAGAACTCTCATACATCACACAAACAGTTTTAAGTCTGCTAATTAGTTGGTTTTGCTGAGGGATTGTCACAAGCATTTTTTGAAGGTAAGAGGAGAGGTCCAGTGTGATCCGTACATCCCAGTAACTTTGGATGGTGACACTCTACCGAAGGCCTTTGAAACCCATAGACTGTAACATTTTAATCCTTCGCAAGCCCTTGGGAAGGGGACCCAACAGCTATAAGACCTCTCTCCCGCAGGAGTTGTAGAGCCAACAGTGGCATGGCAGAGAGGCTCCTGTCTCCTGTCATGTTGGACAATTGGATGGTGAGAGTGCAGAGCCTGGAACAGCACTCTGCTCCCCCAGCAGGCGTGCACCCTCACAGTGAGACACACGTCCCCGGAGAAGGAGGCCTCATCAGGCAGGGGTGACTTCCCCGAGGATGGTGCTCCTTCAGCCCAGCTCCCTTTCCTTTTGGTTTTGAAGTCAGCAATTGGACTAATTAATGATGTTTGGGCAAAGTGTGTTTTGAAGGAGACAAAACAAAGTCTTTGGTGTAATGATATGATTACGAAGATCCCCAAATAAAAATGCACAGGCCCCTCATTACGCAGGCCCGTAAGTGCCAGCTGTCACTCCCCACCCGGCCTGCCTTCTTAAAACTAACCTTTCTGTCACCTCCGCTTGTCTCCCTCACTTGTCCTATTATGCAGAACCGAGCTGAGTCATTGTTTCAAGCAGGGGGTGACATGGTAATAGCTTAATAATAGTATAATCTCACAAATAATAATATGCTGTCACCCTGTCTGAAGCACAATGTTTACAGGGGACGTGGTAATGTACGATGACAGTAATTTGAATAAAAATGAATTTACTGCTCTTGTCTCATTTGCAGTAAATTTTCACATCTTTCATGCACAACTGGTGCTCTCTGACCTCCCTCGTCATTGTGTTGGCGGCGGTGGCGGCAGCTGCCTTTAAAGTGAAAGGCGGGTGCAGGAAACAAGCCCGCAGCTAATAACCGACTTCCAGAAAGGAGTTCACACTGTGGCTTCTGGAAAAATCTTTCTTCACTTGTTTACCAAGACGCGGCGGCATCTGCCGGGCTGTTTCATTAATACAAGCTGGAGGTGCTGATGGGGGCACAGACATAGACTGACATGACTGAGGGTTGACAACTGACAGAATTATTGGAAAGAGTTGCTTGGAATGCAGAGGGGCCCTTGGTGATGTCTTGGACTTGGCCAATTTCAGGTAAAGGACCCAGCCAATCAGATCATTTAAAGCACTTTGTTCCTCCTCGAAACCTCTACCTCTCTGGCTGCTACAGCTTCTCACACCACCCCGCTCGGAATGTTCCCCCCAACCACAAAACTTAGGGCAAATCAGACAGTCAGTCTGAAAAGGCACGCACCAGCCCGTGGTCACCCTGAACGTGTGCTCCTGGACACCATTTGCAAAGACTTGCCATGGGGGGTCCCTGGGTGACCTGGATTGCAGCATTCTTGGTGGAGAAAACTTAATACCTGAATAATTGGTCTCAAATGAAGCTATGAGTAAATTACGTTGAGTGTAGAAAGAAGAAAGTTATGACATCCAGCCGACAGGCTTGCACTGGATATACTTTGCTGGAATGAGGACAACAAATTGGAATTTGCTGGGATTTAAATAGTGACCAGAAAGTATTTCCAAAAATGTTCCAAGCTTCAGGCATGTGCAGTGGAAGGGCTGGCAAAGAAGAAGAGATGGTGGGCTGGGGGATAGACATGGGCTGGCTGTGGGGCCCCTCGGGATGGCAGCTACACTGCTCCCCCGGCAGTGGGGGACACACAGGTACTGCACACACATAAGGGCCTCCTTGGGCCGGTTAATGTGCTTCTGTGAAAATGGGAGGCCTACGCAGGAAGAACTTACCCACACGCAGAAAGGACATCAAAGGTGCGCTCTGTACGGGCGCAGGGTCTGGAAGTGGGGTGGGAAGTGAACGTGAATGTGTGAGTTCTGCGATGGCACTTTGACCTAAGAACCTGTGCCGTTTAAGACTTGTGGAATGCACTAGCAGAAAATGCTAAGAACCATTTTGTAAATCTGTAAAAAGAATTAAATTTCTTGCACTTAAAGCTGGGTGAGTGGAGAGACAATTTATTAACAAATTAACCTTAAAGGAGATCGGAAGCTTTTCAAAAATTGCCTGGACATACAGCTTGGCCTTATGCTACCCCTGGGAGTACTGGGAGGCCAGGTAACCCAACCAGTGTAGACCTACCCCAGAGTGGCCTTTTTGCCCCAACAGGTACAGGGAGTATCTACAATGAACTTTCACTGTCAGTGTTGCTGAACATGTAACATTGAAATCACTTGATCACACGTACCCGTGATTGGAATTGTTAGTAGTTTCCAGTTCTTTATTTTCGGTTATCTATGTCTACTAGGAAATTTCGTAGATACTACTGATGTTTTACTCTCTATAATAAGTCAGTTCATCGTAATTTAAGAACTTACCTAAAAATGAGAAAAAACGTAAAATATTTGATTAAGAGTGATGTCTATCCCCTTACTGCAGCAGTCGAAGTTTAGGTTGCCATCACAAAAATTTGTTAACTTCGTGCTAAAATAAACCTTGCCATCTGACTTCCGAAATGGGTCCTTTAAAGACCACATGCCCTAGGACAATGCCAAGTCCATGGGCCTTGTCTTCTCCCAGGCTGGCTGTTGTTCCCAACTTCTTAGAATTTCGTTCTTCCTCAGATTTGCCTGTCTGCTCTTCTTGTCCCCGAGGGGACCTGTTCCCCAGGCTCTCTCCCTGGCCCCCTTGGCCGCCTCTCCCCTGCTCATTCTGGGTTCCTAGTTCTGCCAACTGCAGCTTCTTTCTCCATCAGTGGCCCCAGCCCTGCATTCCTGTCCCACCAGCTCCAGAGTTTCACCTCTTCCTGCCATCCATCTGAGGGTGGCTGTCATATTAATCACCTCACTAATTGCTCCAATTCCATTTTATCTGCCGGGCAATTGGGAGCCTTTGAAGGCTTCTGAGAAGACTTTTGGGAAGAAGGGCCAAACTGTTGGAGACCTCGAAGGTAGGATGAGGATTTTCCTCTCTTCTCTCTTCAGTCTATCCTCCCTTCTTCGCTCTGCTGACTCAGTCCTCCGTCCACTGCCCGCCACTGTTCCTTAAAAATGTACCATCCTTTCATTCTGCCTCCTCCACGAATATTCTCAGCCCGAACCCAAAAGACTGGAATCCTCCTCTACGACCAGTAAGATGAACTCAGTTGGCACCTTCTCTGAAGCTGCCACAATTTGATTTTTTTACTTTTTGTAATTTAAAAAGTTTAATAGCTCAATTACTTTACAAAAAAAATTCATCTTGTTTTCTCATTATAAAGGTAAAACATATATTATCAGGTTTGGAAAGTACAGAAAATAGAAAGAAAAGAAAAAAATCACCCACAGATGAGCACCTTGTTATTTTTTCTAGTCTTTAAAGGTTAGATTTAATTAAAAAATACAAATTTTATGTACAGTATGAATGCAATCATTTTCTATCAAAGGTTGTGTTTCTTTTCCTTTTTAACAAATATTAGAATTTTCCCACATCATTAACTCCTTATAAACATTGCTTTTAGTGGCTTAATATCACTCTATTGGGTAGATATTCCAAATTTATGAATCCGTTCCCCTATGGTTGAACAGTTAGGCTGATTCCAAATTTTTGCTTTTATAAATAACTCTGCAATGAATAAATTTGGACATAAATCTTTTTCTGAATTTCAGATTATTTCCATAGGACAGATTCCCAGAAATGGAACTGTAAGGCCAAAGGAAAAAACTATTCTAAGTCTACAGATATATACCACCAAAATGCTTTTGAAAAAGGATGTGTATATACACACCAGCCTTGTAAGAAAGAATATGACTTAATATCCTTTTGTATGTGAAAATTTATGTTTCCTAACCCTCTGTGTCCTGGTTGTTAGGAATGTTTCTTTTTCACTGCCACACCTTTCTGAGAGGTTAGCTCATCGTTTATTTTCATCGGGTAGATGCCAAAGAACTTCATTTTGCAGTATTTTTTTGTTTTTGTTTTTTTACTTTTTATTTTAAAAACAATTTCCAACACAGAAAGGTTGCAAGAACAGTGCAAAGAACTCCCTCATCTCCTTCTCCCCCCATTCGCGTTTCTCCTTGAATGATGGTCCTTTGGAGCCAAACGGTCTGGGCCAGACCATGCTGCATCCTGGGATCATGCCTGTGTAGGCTCCCTAAATCTTGAATAGTTCCTTGATCTTTGACCTTCATGACCTTGGCAGTTCAGGAGATTATGGGCCAGTCATTTTGTAGAGTTTCCTTCAATGTGTGTTTCTGCAATGTTTTCTCGTGATTAGACCCATGTTTTTTATATATGCCAGAATATCACATAAGCAGTGCTGCATTCTTGTCGTCATGGGACATGATGTCTATTTGTGTCATTTCTAGTGGCGTTCACTTTGGTTCCTTGATTGAGATGGCATCTGCTAGGTCTCTCCTCTGTAAAGTTACTTCCCCCTTTCCCATGGATGAGTACTGTGAGAGGAGAGTTTTTTTTAAATAAAGTTTTTTTTTTTTTTTTCTGGGAAAGATTTGACCTGAGCTAACATGTGTTGCTAATCTGCCTCTCTTCTTTTTTTTTCCCCTCCCCAAAGCCCCAGTGCATAGTTGTATATTCTAGTTGTAGGTCCTTCTAGTTTTTATATGTGAGCCAGTGCCATAGCATGGCTACTGACAGACAAGTTGTGTGGTTCCATGCCTGGGAACTGAACCTGGGTCACTGAAGAGGAGAGTGCCATATTTTAACCACTAGGCCATCAGGGCTGGCTCAAGAGGAGATATTTTGAGACTACATTAAGCACCAGTCCTTATCCTACTTTTACCTACTTAGCACCCAGTCATGTTTCTTGCCTATGTGAATTATTACTATGTTTTCCAAATAATGATTTTCTACCTCTATGGTTCTTTCTATGTATATCAGTCAGCATTCGAATATAAGGAACCATTTCCTTTTCTCCCTATTTATTTGTTTCTTTCTTTCTTTGTTTATGTCAGTGTGGGTTTATCGACCCCTATTTCATTCCATGGATTATAATCCATTACTATTATTTATTTTGATGCTCAGATTGCTGCACATTTGCCCTTTAGGAGCTCTTGACACTGCTCCTTTGACCTTTAGACATGCCCTCCTCTTTCTGCAAGCTCTTCTTTATTTTCTGACACTAAAAGACGTTCCAAGATAACCTGGTTCTTTTCCCAACCCAGCCCTGAACCAGCCACGTTCAAGGAGCCCAGGTTCCTTTCAGCAGAGAATGGTATTTAGAAACCAAGGTCTGGCACTAGGTGTGCTCATTGTTCCTGGGGTGTTTCTACTTCCATCCCTCTCAGTGGACAGAGCTAGGAGATGTGTATGTATGTACATACAGGCACACACATTAGCATCTGTATTTATTTTTATATCTATCTATGCAAACCACGTTTTTACACCAATACCTCCAATTCCAATCCGGCCTCGGGGTTCATTCTACATTTCCCCCTTTTATAATTGTTTCTCCACTTTTAGACAGTGAAAACCTGGCTCCTGTTATCTTTAATGTAGTTTCTTATTTGGTCAATCCTCTCTATTGTGACTAACTTCTTCACCTTGCCAGGATGCTGCCCCAATTAAATTCCCTCCTCAGTTAAATTCCCCAGCTGGCCCTGCTTGCCACCTCCTCCTTCCCACCTCACCTGGGGTGCTGCTCTCCCACGTCCCAGCCTCCTTACTTGCTGATCCATGAGTCAGTAAGCTGAACTCCAGCTGCCCGGAGAACAAGGCTGGTGCTCTCCCACCAGGAGCACTAAACTCTTGCCCAGACCACAGTCCCCAAATCTCACCTCACTTCTCCCCAGCCCACCACAACAGAGAAAGAGTTAATTGAATTGTGAGTGGCTACTGGGGCTCTGTCCTGCGTGACACGTCTATTTATAAAGACTTGCCTACCAAAATAAGAACAACTGATTTTTGACAGATATCTTTTGAGTTGGAGGCCTTCTGGGCATCCTTCAAGTCATAGGATATAGAGGACAAAGCAAGAGATTGGGGGGTGCAGAGATCCTAGGGTTGCCACCTATTGTAGACTAAATTGTGTACCCCTCCAAATTTGTATGTTGAAGCCCAAACCCCCAGTACCTCAAAGTGAGATTGTATTTGGAGAGAGGGCCTTTAAGGAGATAATCAAGGTAAAATGAGACTATTAGGGTGGGCCCTAATCCAATATGACTGGTGTCCTTATAAGAAGAGGAGATTAGGACACAGAGAGGCACAGAGGAAGAGCAAGTGAGGACACAGGGAGAAGGCGGCCAACTATAAGCCAGCGAGTGAGCCCTCAGAAGAAACTAACCCTGCCCACACCTTGATCTTGGACTTCTGTCCTCTAGAGCTGTGAAGAAATATATTTCTGCTGTTTAAGCTGCCCAGTCTCTGGTACTTTGCTAAGGCAGCTGGAGCAAATCGGCTCTGGCTCAGAGACCTTCTGTGTACAAGGAGGAGTTTAGATTCCTCTGGATCTCATTCCTCTGAGGGTCTACCCCATGTAGCAGGTACCCACTTTTATGATAGCAATCCTGGGAAAATAAGCTGGTCGTTCTCACTAAGGGAAAGGAAGCATGAGGTCATAGTGTGACCAGTGACCAGCCACATGCCACCTGATTCTCTGAACTGAGCTGCTCAGTGATTTCCTGGCATAGTGGAAAGATTTAGAAACCACTATATAAGAATTCATTTTTTTTTAACTTATTTCTTAAGTTCTAGTTCTAAAACCCTGCTATTTTCACAATCATGATCTCTCCATTCTTTTATTTTTAGCTAGGATTGCTTAAGTGTATATTATACACATGTTTAGCGACCAGTGCTCACCGTACAGACATGTTAGCACAGACGTCATATGGGGGTGCTGTTTCAGCGGCTCGGGGTGACTGGGTATTTCAGGGGCTAGTTACTGCTCATTCTAATCCCCTTGTTCTCTAAAGGAAATAGATACTAAACAGGAACCATCTGGTAATGCATTCTGTACCTCTTAATTACAATGTTTTGAGTGGCACCTAAATAAATTTCATTTACAAGCACATGACTGCTTGTCAAAACTCTGTTGATAATTTTATTATTGTAATATCCTTTCTTCCTTAATTATTTAGTTCCAGTAAAGTCAGGAATATTAATTTTTATGGAAATTACCTGCACAAAAAAACCTATGCCACAAATCAGTTTTTATTTATGTGTATATATTTAGAAATGCATTTTAATGTCTCTACCTCCAAACCCATCACAATGGATTCCTAAGGGCCATTCAAAACTTCTGCTCATCTTGACTTTTTAAATGAAAAGTAGAATGGAATCGAGCATTTCCTAATGATTCGGGAGTTTGCCAGAAAGTCTTTACAGGTAGAATCTTGCACCTCTGCTCCGTTGGTACAAATGACCTCTGGAATCAGCTCACCCACTCAGTCCAGACCCCCTGAACACATCTGCCTTGCTGACCTTGAGGTTTTCACAGGAACCTCTTTGAGGGATGGAATAACTGTGTCAGTGCAGACTCCTGTCCAACGTTCAGCATTCATATGGTTTTATTGTAGCAGGAAAGGAAGGCAGCATTGACTGTGGGCTTGTATGATGGATGATACATTTCTGTCGTGTGGTTCCGTGGTTTAGATCCTGTATCAGCTCTTCACCTCGGACTGCTCTGTTTATTCACTCTGTTTGATCATAAACAAATGTGAGCACAGTGGTTGAAGTCTGGCCTTTGGGGGATATTTATCCATGCTATAAAATGCCACAAAATTAATACCCCGCTCTCCCTGAGGGCCTGGGCAGCCTGTAACAGCCACTGCCTGTCCCACACCTGTGGCATCTGAGGCCAAGAGAAGGCAGAGTGAATCCTGGCTCTATCACCCACCAGAGAGGTTTCTTACCCACGTGGCAGTAGCTTTTGGATACAGAAGCCTAATGGAGCGGGGCTTCTATTAGACCAAGTAGAGTGTGTCTTCAGGGCCCCACCAGAAACCAGAGCTGGAAGCCCGTGCACACACACACACACACACACACACACACATGAGGTACACAGGCTTGTACAGTTCTTGTAGTCTGGCAGGCACCACTAGGAAGGTCTTAGAGCCTGAAGTTGCCCTCCCTTCTCTGCCCTTCACTCCTGTATGGTTCTGGGTCCCTCCTGTGCCTTGAGGCTGGTGAAGGAAACAACGGAAATGAGAGAGATGAAGTGAGCCAAGCTGCCATGGCAATGGCAGAGGAAAGAAAAGTAAGCTCGATGCCAACGCTGCAGGTCAGTCCTTGCCCATTGCCTGGCAACGTGTGAGCTATGCTGTCTCCCCGGTCACTGGAGTAAAGCTGCCTGCCACCCCTTGGCCATTGCCTGCTTTCCAGTACAGGCAGCTTCCAGGACGGTGCCCCCAATTTACTCATTTGGGGCTGTCAGAGGAACACAGCAAGCTCGCAGGAGGTGTGGTGCAGGGTAACTTGCACTGGATTGTGCTGGGACACTGGAAGCCCTGGGGTCCCCGACCCATCCGAGTGGCTCCTTGCTGCCCTAGGTGCCAGCAGGCGGAGTGCCCAGGGACCGCTGGCCCGAGGTGGCGAAGCCAATCAGAGCCGCGGCCTCTGCAGCTGAGCCTCACCCGGGGCCTCAGAGATTAAAGGCAAATTCCTACTTTAAAAATAAAGCCACGCTGTGTTTTGCACCTTTTGACACTTATTAACTTAGGTCATTAAAAAGGAGGCTAATTAAAAATGAAGTAAAACAAAAGAGTCATTTGTCTGGTGTGAAGCGGGCTCTTCCTGCGCTCCCCAGTTCTGGGGATGGGGCACCCCTCTGCCTCCTCCCGCCCTGCCTGCTGGAGCCTGGCTCTGCTTAGGCCGTGGGCTGCCTCATTATGCACCTCATAAAGGAGAGAATCGTTGTCCTCAAAATTAGCCGAAGCTGGAATTTACATTCCCTGGAAATTTTGGTTTCCTCGTTGTCCTTGGAGACTTTTACCAGCTGCAGTTAAAGGAAGTGAAGTTCGATAAAGGCTGAGGACTTCATTAAGGCATTTCTGAGCAAACTCCATTCCCACTAAGTGATATTTTACAGTCATGGATGAAGGTGGCTCGGTCCTGCAAGTACAGCCCTGTCCCACAAAAGGGCCAAAGGGGCCGACTTGCCTTTTAAGAGAAGAAAAACAAAACCTAAAACTTAAAAAGGTGCTTGTGTCTGAGCAGTTCCTCTCCTCCAGGGACAAGACAATTTGGCCGAGGGACTATAAGCACGCTGCCTTCTGATCTGGCCTTGGCAGCTGGGGTATTTTCCTGAGACAAGGAGAGAGGGCATTTCAGGGGACTCTTGGAAGTCCTGGATCCTCCACCTGTGCTGTCCTGCAGTCACTGCTGGTTCCTATGGTCATTCTTCTCCATGTCTCCCCAGGCTTTGGGAGTGTAGCCCTGCCCTCTGCACTGCCCCCAGCCCTGAGCAGACAAAGGCTTCTTCACTCTGGCCTCTCTTGAGCATTCCTGGCATCTTTTTAGCAAGCATCGCTGGGGTTTGGGTGGGTTCCAGCGTCTGGCAGGTCTCCCCACTCCCCAGTTTGGAGGTGTGTCTGATGGCAATTCAGAGGCTCTGGGGAAGCCACCTATGGCCCGGAGAGGAGAGCCGTGCTTGGCCCTTTGCTGGTTGTACCCAGGATCTTGCAGGGGAGGAAGAGCTGCGGGCGATTACTGATTGAGACTGTCTGGGAAATACAACATGCAGGTGCCGTTGTGAAACCCATTCGAAGCATGTGTTATTACATTAGAAATAAACCAGTGGCAATCTAGCAGTGCCAGGGAGCAACACTGTGGGTCGGTGAGGCGCAAGGCAGGACCCGCACGTGGCCAGCGAGCGAGCTGCCCCATGGCCAGGGGCTGGGGGACCTTCGCGCCAGCGTCCGTAGCTCTGGGCTCCCAGCAGCGGGAGGAGCGGGACCGAATGCCAAGTGTTGCCCAGCTCGCCGCCCCCACGCTCTGAGAGCACGGTGAGCTTTGGATGGAGGAGTTCGTGTTGGCTACAAACAAAGCAACTGTTGCTGCTGACTTTCATTTTGAGCTGGAATCTGGCTGCCACCACAATATCCTGCAGAAAGCCACCACTTCCAACAAATCATTTTTGGGTTCGGGACTGGAATTAACACATCAGGTCAAGCTCCATCCTACCAGGCGGGTGTTTATGACATTGTCACTTCCCAGATGGCTCAGGCCTGTCCATGACTTCTCCGCCTAAGGAGCTGGTCAAAGCAGTGGCACCTTATACCTGTTTGTGAATATTCATGTCAATGGAAATAATAACAGTGTTATTGTGGTTGAAACCTTCAGGGGCCAGAGCTGCCAGGGAGCCATGATTTAAGAAAGACTCCCCATCGTCCTTCCTCCACGGAGGTGCCCTTCCTCCTGAAACCCTCTGCAGATGGAGAGGCCACGTTTTGTTTTCTCTGCGTGTGTGTTTGCTCTAAAGCCATAAATGCGCAACAATGAAATCTTCCTTGCAGAGACCCCATTATGCCTCGGTACCCTTAAGCTGCTGAGATGACACCACCTCTTACAGGTGGCAGGGAGAGTGCGGCAAACCCCTGAAGTCTCAAGTCACAGCAATCATCTTCAACTCCCAAATTGTCCTGGAAGGAGAATGGCATCGGATTTGTCTTAGGCTGTTTGGCCAAACTGGGGCACAGATGGGATAATGACTTTTACAAACAGCATTTTGATGAGAGGAGGGGAGAAGGAATCATATGTAAAATGCACAAAGGCTGCATAAACACACTGATGCCTGCAGCTGGAACAAACTAAAAAGATGTTTAATAATTTAGAACCAAGCAGGCAGGGCGTGTGCAGCTGTTGTGTGCAAGGGACCATGAAAGTCTTCCATTTGACAGCTGGCCCCATCTTTCCCCAGTTGCTACGTGGAGAAGAGAAAGCAGATCTGGGATTAGCCAATCCCTGTTACCCTTGCCCATCTGCCACCAAGACCCCCAGCTCTGCCTCCCCTTGCAGAGAGGCGCACACATAAAGAAGGCCAGCCTTCCCAAGCATATGCATGCATCGCTATTAGCCGTCAGGGCCTCCGCTCCCAGGATCTGTTGACATGCCGCCAGTACATGGCTGCTGTCGTTTTTGCTGGAGGGCACATTTTGCATTTCACACATTTGCAGAAATACAAAATGCTGTTGGATGCAAACAATTCAGGGCCTAATTGGCTGAATTACTTCAATGTTACCTTGTGTCCCCCACCTGATTAACATAGCTCAGCTGGGAGGGCTGGGGATGGAGGAGGAGAGAGGGATTTGGAGGGCAGGTGAAGCTGTGTTTGCCCAGGAAAGCGAGATCCTTAGTGAAGTCCCAGCTGAGCACAGCCTGTGCCAAGCAGATAGCTGAGCGCAGGAGGGGCTGTGCGGGCTGCATTCTTCCACAGGAAGCCGGGAGGATGGGGCTCTGTTGAGGAACAAAAATATTTCGGGGCACAGAGGAGGCAGGCTGTCAGGGAGGAGCTGGGGGCAGTGTCCCTTTTGTGAGATGTCCAGTGTTGCGCCACCTTGCTGTCCCCCAGGTGGGCTCGGCACAAGGCAGCCAGCCGGGCCTGCCAGAGCCGGTGCCAGAAGCGAGTTGCAGGCACAAAGACAAGCCCCATGAATCTGCCTGCCTGGCTTTGCTGCCCACCTTCTCTCCCTGCCTATGTCCCCCTGCCCCTGCAATGTTGAGTACACTCACTTAGATTTTTAAAAAAATTTTTTTCAAATTTGTTCGCTTTATTTAAAAATTAAAAACCCTGCTAATCCCAATCCCGCATTGATATCAGAGTCAAAAAAACCACAGAGGAGCCAATGATCATTATTAGAGAATATTCTGCAATTGCATCTTATTATTATTAATGAGACTGATTAGCATTTTTTTGTATTTAAAAAAACTCGGGCAGCTCGGGAAGGACGTAAAAACGATGAAACCGAAATAGATTTTTTTCTTCCCAAAGACAAACACTCTACAGTGAATAATAGTGTTTTCATTCTTTTCAATAAATTATCTTATATCGTGGAATTTTCCCATCCAAACACTTGCGGAGAAATACCGATGTGGATCAAACTGCCCACTAATGAATTGTTTGTTTTCGGGATGGGCCGCTTCTATAAATGGAGTGAAACCATTTTCAATCTATTTTTAAATCCTCTTTTCACTTAATGTGAACATTTCAGACAAAATCTTTTCTACATTCTAAGCTGATGCCACCCTGGGACGTGGCTCACTGAGTTTTTCCTGGAAATGATCTTGCCATTGCTGCCTCTGTGGGCCGTCTACTGGCACTCGCCCATCCGGGCACCCACCAGGAATGTCCTGGAGCAGCTGATGGGAGCTTTGTGTGCAGTTAGCCAGAAGTCTAGACAAACCTCATGAATTTGTCACCTGCGAAAGACCTGGTAATGACCCACGTTCTGAATGACTTTCTCAGCCTTTATGGAGGAATTCCTTCTTCACAGCTTATAGCTTCATACCTTCTGGAGGCAAATGGCCCAAAGCAGAACAGAGCTGCAGCCTCCAGGGAAAGCCTGTGCCATCCAGAGGACGTGCTGAGCCCCATAAAGAAAAGCCTGCTTTCTCACAGCAGACACGCCTCCAGTTGATTTCAGAATGTGGGTATACCGGAGAGGCCCAGGCCAGATCCCTCTCTGTGCCTCCAAGGAACAAAGAATTTGCTGAGCCACGTGCTGTGTACTTGGAACACAGCGCTGGGAGATGGGGGACATTTAGAGGGTGTCAGAGAGATAAATCCTCTCCCATACCCGGTACCGAAAGTGCCCGGAACAACAAAGAACACATACTGACTGACGCTATTGATAGAAGGGATGAATTTTGTTAGAAACTTTATAAGTATCATGTGCTTACAAACAAGAGGATCAGAGCTAGAGGACTGGACCTGCTGGCATGAACAACAAAGAATGATCTGGAAGGTTGGCACTGGGCTCCGTCCTTTCCTGGGCACAAAGCAACAGGGGCAGCATTTCTCCTAGATGGTTTTGATTCCAATTTTGCACTCAATCTGATCTCTGTCTCCACCTCTCCTCCCAGCCATGTCCACCTAGAACTAAGTTAGTCTTACCGTCTCTATGTAAAATTCACATTCTTCACGTAATCAGAAACCAGCATAACGGGCACTACCAGGAAGGGCTCGGGGGCCTTCGGCATATCCTCTCTCAGCAGTGTGTGGTGGGATTCACTTTTCTGGGTGGATCAGGACTGCTCTGGGTAATTCCTTTGCCTGATCTGAAGAAGCATCCACTTTCAGTAGCATACAGGAATGTTTTCACCTGTATGGTGGTGAAATTTCACCTGTATGGGTGTATTGGGGGGAAATTCTGCTTTAAGGATGGAAATACTCTAACACAGCTGTGAAGATCCTCAGGACTGACTCTGATTTTGTGTGCTCTTTAGGGGCTTTTAGGGGCTACACAGTCCTTGCCAGAGGTTGGGTTTCTGGGATCGCTTCCTTTACGTTACAGGCAAGCCTCTTTCCTAAGAGAGTGTCCCCCACCTCTTGACCACTGATTGGGCTAGAAGTTTTATTCCTGCTTCCTCAGCTGCCTCTCCTTGGATTTCCAACTAAATTCCAGAAGCAACGCTGAGGATGTGGCGCAAAAGCAAGTGTATCTGAAGTTAAGGGTGGGGTCTGTCCTTAATTTACCTTCTGCTTGCTCTCTGCTGCTGCCTTTCCCCAAGATAAACACGTGAAGGGGCTTCATGTTCATGCAGGGGGACCTCTGGTGAAGTGCAGGCTGGAGCTGGCTGCCAAGGGGAGCACTTGCTCCCTCGTGGGGCTCCTCCATACCCCAAACCACAGAGCATCACTCTGGGAAGAACCCAGCCTGGCCCTGCCTTCATTCTATGAAAGTGTCATGAACTTATTAAAAAAACAAAAACAAGAACAAAAACATGTAAGTTCCAAAGAGAAGCTCAAGGGAACAGAGGAAGAAGGAAAAGGAACAAATGATTTGTATTTGTCATGCAAGTAGGAAAATTAACACAGTGAAGCGATGGCATTAAATCCAGTCTGACAGTTTTACAGGCAGATGTTCATTCATTCTTTTATTCATTCATTCAAGAAATATTTATTTAGCATCTAGCATGTGCCAGATATATATATATATATAAATATTTTTAAATACATACTATGGCAATTATTGCACGCTCCGTGGTTCTTTGAGATTTTTCAGTGCATGTATGTCATGTTGAGGTGCAGATGTGGCTCATTTCCTCAAGTCTGTCATTTCCGTGTGTGAACAAAGGCATGTCTAAAATATTGAGTGCTTGAGTGTTTGGGGTCATTGCAACACTTTCAGCTTTCTTTTAAAAAGTCCCAAATATTTCATTCCTAACAGTGGCCTTTCACTTGACCCCTCTAATTGCTTCAAACCTTGGGATCTGGCTTCCTAAGTGTGTTTCTCTCCTGTGCCAGGAGGTTCTTGGGAAGGCCGAGCTGCAGGCTCACCCACCCTGCCCTCAGGTGGCGACGGAGGCCCATCAGCACCATGTTGGAATTGCCCTTCGGAGGACCTGGGATCCTCCACCAGGTGGGTCATGTCCCACCCCGCAGCCCCCAGGAGTCTGCCATGGCTTCCCCAGTGCCCGTCCCTTCCGAATGGGAGGTGTCTGAGTGGTTACTTTGGATGGGGTTAGGGCGTCAGCACCAATAGTAAATGCAGTGTGGGTGCAGGTGTGACTCCACATACCTCCTGGTTTGCAGTTGGGGTGACCATGCTGCTCTGCGCCTTCCCAGGCCTGAGTGAGGGTCCCAGGAAGCTCCACATCTCTCCAATTTTAGTGTCTGTGCTGTTGGTTCTGGGAGGGAGCAGCTTACACATGTTAGCATGAAGCTGGCTTCCACAGAGGTAGCCACTGCCCAAGACTGGACAGTCTGAGGGCCTGGCCTGGTGGGCTGAGGCTCGGACATCATAGGAGCTGTGACTCAGTGTCCTCGATCCTCATTCTGGGCCGCCTCCTGGGCCTCCAGGTCAAGCTTCTCTTTTCCTCCTTCTGATTATTGTCACAGCATCTAGACCGAAAGCCCGCTGGCGCAGGAGTGGTCTCTACCCTCGGGGAGCTCTCTCTGAGAATGTCACTGGGATCGCCATATGTCTCTCTAACAGGGCAGGGAGTGGGGGCTGGGAGGGGCTCCCCTACAGCCGAAGCGATGCCCCCGGGGCCGCTGCTCACCTTCCTGTGCAGCTGCTGGGCCTGTTCCTGCCTGGCCAGCACCCTGCTGGGGTCCTTCCTTGCTCCCACCTGCCCCTCTCAGCAGGAGAAAGCCGGTATGGTCAGAGGGAGCTGGGGCAACCCTGAGCGCAAGGAAGGGCAGAGGCAGTGGCGTGGGGGTGCCCAGGCCTCCGACCTCCCAGGAAGGCCAGCTCCTGGGTCCCCAGCCCTCCCGTGCCTCCGGGCTCTGAGATCCCAGGGGCCCTCCCAGGACTTCATACTTACTAAGGCAAACAGGTATTTTAGGCCAGGGTGCTAGAGAGACAGAGGAGAAAAGAGACATTTTCTGAGGAAGTATGAAATGAGATGGGGAATTAATGAGGTGGAGACACAGGAAGGCAGTTCCAGATGGCTGGAGAGGCGTCTGAGCCGCCGAAGTGAGAAGCGGTGGAGTCAGGCAGCAGCGGGGACAGAGGCCTGGCAGGGCTGCGCTGCGGCCGGAGAAGCGGCCTCCAGGTCCCTCAGGAGAAGGGGCCGGAGCTCAGGAAGCCAGGAGGTCGCTGGGTGGCTGCACGGGGCCTCGTTTACTGTGTTTCGACCCAGAGGGAAAACCCTACAGCAGGCAGTGCAAACACCCCAGAGACTTGGGCGCAGCCTGGTGCCTGGTGTTGCTGGAGCCCTGGGCTGGAAGCTTCAGGGAACGGCTGCAAGTCTAACAGAAGCCTGACACTGACTCTGGCTTCCTCCAGCACCAGACTCGCAGCCAGACACAGAAAACTGCTCCCGTGTAGACTGGAGCAGCATTTAGGGACGCCTCCGGACCCTGTGATGAAGGGGACAATGTCCCTGTCTGGCTGGGTCACTTTCTCCCTGTCTGGGTTCACGGGAGAAATATTTAACTGCAAACTGTAGCAGCGGATTTCTGAGTGCAAGTGATGGCCTTCCCTGATCTCAGCGCGGCTGGGTCCCTCTGAGCCCACCTACAGCGGGTGGCAGGGGGAGGGGACCTCCAGAGGCCCCTCAGCACACAGCGAGGAGAACACACAGCCTCCCGTCCCCGTGTTCCCTCGACATTCCTGGGTTCAGCCCGGGCTCCATCTATGTTGGCACACCTCCCTTCCGGGGAAGTGTTTTCTAAAATTGAGAACTGGGCATTTAATAAAGCCCGCAGGACTGCCTTTCCCTGCAGAATGCTTGTTTCCCTATCTTCCCGTTTACAGATTACGAGGAGTGTGGAAAATGGCCGTGAAACAGGACGGCTTCTGTCAAACTCACATTCCTCACCACTCTTTTAATTGTTTATCGATGCTAATCATTTTCTCAACAATAGGAATTCCCCTGGTCTTCATGAATCTACATAAAACCCATAAAGAGAAGCCAGCGAGAGAGAAGCAGTTCATGTTTTAGTTATCCCGTGAGTTGAGTGATGGATTTTTTCTTATGCTATAGAAGATTAAAAAAAGAAGGAAAAACAGAGAACAGACAGTCCTCTAAATTTTCACAACAAGCTTCTTCCTCCCGTGCGATTATGCTTGCTTTGAATGAAATAACAGGATTGTGAGTCTATGTGTATTTGTACATCGTATGTAAATATATTGTATATACATGTGTGTAAGTATATATAAAGAGTGAGAGAATGCGTCAGCGCTAGGGGTGTATTAAAAAAATTCTCAAATGCTTCCTGCGTGTCATATATAACAGTTACATTTTTTCCCAGGGTTTGGAGGGGGAAAAAAGCACGAGAGAAAATGAAATCCAGATTTGTAATTCCTAACAGGAGAAATGTGATCCTTTTCAATGTTTAAGTAATATTTCCTGTAAAACCTACGAGGCCATCTGCAAAGCCGTTTCCAGACACATTCTAAAGTGGCCAGGGCAGCAAAAGGAGGCAGTCAGCCGGCAGGCCACCTCGGGCAGGCAGGCCGGCAGAGGCTTCAGGAAGCTGGCACTCCGATTTGGCAAAGGGTTTCAACTCCTGCATAGTTCATAATCGGTTTAATTTACCTCCATTCTACAGACTGGGAGGGGGCCTGAGAGAGCCAGCATAAAAACCAAGACAGTTGCGAAAGGGCACGCACATTATCTCCTCCATCGAGAATGCGATGCGATTTGCGGCCAGTGGGATGGCGTTCATCTTTAAGGGGCTCCAACCAGAGCCCGTCCAGGGAGAGAGCCCCAAAAGAACAGAACCAGGGGGAAGCTATTTGGCTAGACAACATGGACGCTGAAGCTTTCTGGCTATTTAAGCCCATTATAAAATTTTGTTTTATTGTTGATCTCCAGGGCCACCTTATGAATTCGTGTTAGTAAAATGTTACAGCCCTGGTATAATAATCACTTTGTGAAAGGTCTTATTTTTCCAAAATCTCATCGTGTCTGAATAGTCAGGAAATATGCACCTCTGCTCTAGGAGTTTCTGTTTCCTTTTGATTATTTTTTAGAATATTAATCTGTATATCCGACATCCAATTCTAATTTTAATACCAGCACTAATTCCCTTCCTAGAGCATTAAATTTTCATGTTGGCACAAGATGGCTTTAAGTGAACCTTGTATATTCTACGGATCACGTCGATGCATAAGTAAGTTGTGTTTTTGTTTTTGTTTTTTTTTCCTGAGGTCTTGTGTAAAGTTTTGCCAGACCTGAGATGGGTACCAACCAGGAGCTGGCTGTGATTTATTTTTTAATGAACAGCAGGGTGTTATTTGGATTGCACGTTTCAATTTTTAAAGTAGAACCTTATACATAGTGCTATTGAAAATATTCTCCCAAGTGGACATGGCAACAAAAAAATCTTTGATTCCTATATTGGGCTCCTTATTTGAAAATGGTAGTATAAATAACACTACTTTTACTTAAAAAGCCTTTCTTCAAGACAGCACAGAGCTCTTTTCCTGGGGCCCCTGACGTCCCTTGTTTATGTGCTTTTCCATTTACTTCTTGCCCCTCCTTTTGGCCTCTTCTCTGAATTTTGATTATGTTTTGTCCTCTGCTCAGAGAGTTAGTATGAGCGTGAGTCACCAAGTTGAATATAAGCACAGCTTTGGAGGAATTTATTCCAGGATCATGAATACACACTTCTTTGCAACAGAATCTCTTTTTTAACCCACCACACTGATGAACACAGAAAGCTTTATCAGCGCTGCCATCACACTTTTGAGCATCCATATCATGTTTTAACTTCTGCCCCAGAGCACAGCTCTAAGAGCTGAGAAGTGTGAAAATCAGAAAGTTCAGTGCTGAGAGAAACCAAGTGCAAATTTACTGGCAGGCTCACCCTCACTGCGGAGACAGCTGTCTAACACTTTCCGGCAATAAAAATTGTGACACTTTACTGCTCAGAGAAGTGGCCTCTGACATTTCTCCAAGCGGGCTCCCCGATTTCAGATGCATAGAAGAGAAGTCTTCTCACTGAGGCTCCACTCAATTCGGTGTGCAGTCTGAGGAAGCCCACCTGGCAAATCCTCACCCAGCCCTTTCCTAGAGACTGACGGGCACGTGGCATGGGAGATGCTTGCGAAGTCCTAGGGAAGAGACTGGTAACCGTTCTTTAATCTTACATTTTCCAAATTCCTTGGCCAGAGGGGCCTTCCTCTGGCAGATCACCTGCTGCTGTTGCACTTTGGAAAGAAGAGCATGTCGATTTGCGTTTCTCGAATAATAAAACCGCAGCTCAGAGAAGCCCCACACATTATTCCATTTACTCACCCAGATATTATCAGTGTAGGTGATGGATGGTCATTTTCAATGAAAGGCACGTTACAATTATGAAAAATGAAAGTGCATCCAACTAAGGGCTCACCCTCACCTGAGGGTGGAGGCTCTGTCACCTGCCGCCAGGATCTGTGACAGCTCTTTCAGCCTGCGCCCCTCCATCAGCTGTGCCTCGGGGCTGGAAGACCTCCTGTTCTTTCTCTTCAAAACAAGATTCAAAACACAATGCTTCAGATTCGTATGGAAGATATGCCTGAAATGACTAACAAAAATCACTTCCTTTAGACTCAGAACTATGGCATCCAGAAGTCATTTTGTTCTTGTTTTGTCATTTGAGGAATGCTTCATTCAAGACACAGGGGCAAATTTTATTGATACTGATCAGCAGATTTTACCTCCACTGGCAGGGAGACTTCTCGGGAGCTGGCCCAAATGACCTGGCCTTAAGGCACACCCAATGGAGATGTCCTGAGGGTGGATTAAGGGACAAAGCAAACTGCTATCAACATTGCCACCAATGTCCCTTCCTCACCTTCTAATGCATTCCTGATCTGTTTACACATACGAAGGATACTCTTCAGAAAAACCATCCAGGAGAATTAAAACTCAAGGGATATTTTCGTTCTTTTTAAGAACATATACGGAAAAGCTTAGAATGCTTATTCTTACTTTTCTGAAGTTTCTTGCTTTGGGTTGCTAGTAGAAAAACAAAGCAGCGATCTGGCTGTGGTTCCTCGGACTTCATTCCGTTTGTCCTTGGGGAGAGAGTCGAATGTAACATTTGTTTAGAGGTTCACTAGGAGAGTCTATTCTTGCCTCCCAGATCAGATCGGGTGGGGGGTCTTTCAAGGTGGGAGTGGGGGCAATTGGCTGGTGTCCTGGGTATCACTAAGTAAGACACGCAGATCTCAGCACATGTCAAACAAGGTCAACCAAAAGTTTTAAGTCAGGTGCAGAGTAAACAAATGTAAATGTTAAATGTGCTGATTTACGGCTGACTTTCATTAAGTTCTTCCTTAAGAGGCGAGCATTTTATGGAACACTGGGGACCCTTAGAAGGGGTCAGATGTAGTTCTAAAACAAGACATATTATAGCTCTTTTCTCACACATCCAGCCTCATGACACAGAGCCCAACAGAAAAGTCTACTTCACTTGGAAAGTGTCACATGATTAGGTGGGCGGCACTTCCCGGGCAGGAAGGGGTCAGGTGCTTCTAAAGCTGAGAGAGGTCAAGCAGGTGCTGGAGTGGACACGGACCCAGGTGGCCTTTGGTACTTGCCTGCCTGGATTCTCAATGTGAACTTAATGGAAATTAATTCATTTATTCCCTCTTTATTTGGAAACTTTCCTCATTTGCTTTCAGAACCTGTAGTCTCCTAAGCGGAGTTAAACTGAATTTCCAGGACACTGACAGAAAGACTCAGCCCGTACAACTATTGCCAGATATCCAGAAAATACTTTCTTCAGTCGGGAGCTGGAAGTCTGGCATGGGGAAGATTGTGCTGCGGGCAGCTTCTGACCTTATCCAGACTTTGCCATCTCACCTGCCAGGTGATCACAGCTTGATGGCTTAGGCTGGATGCTTGGATGATGCATTAATGAAAGTTTCTACTTCTATGGTCCTAGTGAACTGGAAATATCTGAGAACTGCCTCTTCCTTCATCCCTTTAGACCCTTAGTCAGGCCCTTCCCAGCTTGGTTTTTGAGGCTGGAAGCCTTTGTCCATCTTTTTGCCCCATACTGGCCCTGGGCAGCCCTTTCCTCCAGCGGCCTCAAGAGTTCCTGGATACTGGAGCCTCCTTCACTCCACCCTCCTTCTCCACTCTCCCCTTCATCATGGGCATCCTCTCAACTCCCTTCCCTCCCTCTCCTTGACAAGCAAACACTAGAAGAAGAAACTTGAGGCATCAAAAGGGTGTGCCCAGAATTCATAACGTAGATTGGAGGATGCCAGGGGCTGGGTGTAGAGGGAGGAATTTGGAGTTATTCTTTAATGGTTACAGTTTCTATTTGGAGGGAAATGGAAAAGTTTTAGAAGTAGATAGTGGTGATGGTTGCACAACATTGTAAATGTAATTTATGTGAATTGTACATTTAAAATGGTTAAAATGGCAAATTTTATTTACATTAAAAATAAAAAAGGAAATTTTCTACCCAGGATGAGCTCTGAGGTCCCGGCCCAGGAACCCTCTGATTTTGTGAAACTGCCCCAAGCCTGTGAGAGCCTCTCCTGGTAGGGGACTTGCCTCCTGGGATTTCAGCCACTTCCACTCCAGTCTTAGAGCAAGACAGGCCTCTCCTGAGTCAGCCAGTAGAAATAGAAACAATAGACATACAATAGAAACCGTAACCATTAATGCACTTCAAAGTTTTCGTCAGGCTCCGAGGCCACCTGGGGTCAGTGAACCCTATCTTGGGGAACTCCATCTTGGAGAAGACAGGAGCTGGCCCCCCAGGGTGGCTGGGCCCTGGAATATCATCTGGGCTGCCAGGAATATCATCCATGAAGGTGTCAGTGGATTCCATCCTCAAAAATAAAATCTGAGGAATAAGTCCTGCCCGGATTAGGACCACAGTACTTCTGTGAGGATGGGCTCAGCAAATAACAGGCACTTGAAAGCACATTTGTATTGTCACTATGTTTACTTAGATTTTGATCTCATTATTCCTTTAGTAGGTAAAACAATGAGAATTAAGGTAGCCCTGGAAAGGCTTTATCTGAACCACTGCATCTGGAGTCCCATTTGCACTATGATGGGTAATGCAATGAATGAGGACGAGACCCCAAGTCGCCAAGCTCTGGTCACACTAGCTTCTGTTCACTCCTTTTTCTCTGGCAGCGTGGCTTTCTTCCCATTTACCCTGCTGCACGCTTATTAAAGGCCACCGTGGTGGGGCTCCGGACTGAACCGTCCCAGGTAGGCTTATACTGGCAGATTGCAAAATCCTAAGAAATGCAAATTATCACTTCCTTTTCCCATTATGGAGTAAAGGAGGAAAAAAAAAAAAGGAGGTTACAGTATATTTGAGTAAAGAAATCTAGACGTACCCAGTAACCAAGCAGAGGCAGAAAACGTGGCATGAGATTAGGTCTCCCTAATTAAAATGACTAATAGGTACCAAAACGAGTTAAAATTTAGTGATACCTATTTTTTTTAATAGTTTGCCTTCCGGATTCCTGGTCCAAAAGCTTGTTTTAGGATTTGTTTTTGGTCCCACAAGTCAGCTAACCTCTCAAACGAGATTAAAATCTTTGGGTTCGGTAAAGTTTGCATAAATATTTTACACAGATCCATCTTTAATTAGGTTATAACACTATAAAGTGCCACACAGCGTTCTCTTTCCACAAATTAGACCTGAGCCCCACAAACAAATTAATTTGTGTCTCAGGGTTTTCACTGGGCCTCTTGGCTACACTCACTTTCTCACAAGGACTCCTGACCCTCTGGATTTCAAATGCCTGAGGGTGAAAAGCAATTATAAAAGCATGACTCCCCCACATCAGCTTTCGCCTCTGCCTGGTCTGTGTTTTATTGATGGGAGATTGAAGGAAGATTCAAATCAGCCATCCTTCAATTCCTCACCAGCAGCAAAATGCAGAAATCATTAGCTTTTCCTGTGTGAAAGACTTTGTCCTGCCTTATTATTCAAAACTGCTTGCTTGTATGACTCAGAAAGGGCATGTTGAATATTTATTTCTAATTTTCAGCACTGGTAAATATTATATCGCTTTGTTCCCAATGTTCTTTTTATTTTGCAAATTTTATAGCAATTAATTAATGCAGCGCTGTTATTAGCAATATCTCCCCAGTTTTCACTGCCTGCATTTAAGATGATATCGCTCATAAGGACCTTGTTGGCGAGATTTCACAGCCAGAGTGTATTTGAATTATAAGATCAGTTCTAGGTGAATAGGAACTTGTTCTCAGTGGAGAAATCTTTTATTGCTACCAGAACACTCTATTGCAAAGCTTGCCTTGTACCATCACAGCTAATTTTATTTAATTATAGCCCCCCTGTCCCCCCAAAACAAAAGGAAAGAAACTTGGTATAAAAACAGCCAGTTGTCTGATTGCAAACAAAGAGTGAGGAGTAAGGATGTGGAGGCTGGGAAACTGAAAGGAAGGCTGATGTCACTCACCCTTACCAGGGCCCAGGCAAATGAGAGCAGAATAATAAAAATAACTTTCATTATTTGGCAACATGTTTCTGTTTATTCACAAGGCTAATTTTAAATGCTGCTATTCCGATTTTATTGGTGATGTAATTTTCTATCTCATAGAAATCTGACTTCTATTGATCAATAAAAAATAATGAATATGTTGTTGCGAGTAGGATAAACATAACAGTCATTTGGCCCAGGAATTTTATCAATATCTATAGCTAAACTCCTATACTTGAGGGAAAATATATCTTTTTTTAAAAAATGCACCTTAAAATAGTCTTCATTTTCCCTTATCAATTCAGTGAAAAAAGGATAAATTCAGAAAGCACCCGTTAGAGACTTCTGAGAGAACCGGTCCAGGGTGACCGTCGGGGCATCTAGAGGTGGCGGGTTGTGGGGAGGCTGGGGGCGAAATGGCCCGTCCAGGGATTTGGTGGTGAAGGCAAGTCAAGAGCCAAGATGGCAGCCTAAGTTCACTTAGCCCAGGGGAAGGGGTTTGAGCTGGGGGAGACCTGAAAGTGTGTCTCAGAATGGGTAAGGGAGAGAGGGGAGAGGGAGAAGCCGACAATGGACAGCGCAGGCAGGCAGGAAGTGAGGACAGTTGATGGAGCAAGGGAAGGCTCGCCTCTTCAGGAAAGATTCCGTCCAAGACGGTAAGAGCAAGGGAGGGAGTCAGGGAGCTCGCCCTGAATGGCGTGGCTCTTGTCCTTCTTTGCGCGATACAGCCTTCCTCTTTAGCATCGAAGGGCTTGCAGTAATCATGGTGCCCATTCGTGGCTCCCTTATAGCAGCCCCGTGAGGAGGCATGGGCTGCTCTAACGGCCACTTACTGCTGAGAGTGGTAGGGCGCAGAAGGGACAGCATCCGCCTGCAGACCCCCAGCCGGCAAGGGCCAGTGCTGCAGTCACGCCTGCCTCTGGAATCCACACTGACCCACGCCCCAGGCCGGGGCTGCCCAAAGTGCAATCCCCAAAAGCAGTGTGGGCTGCAGCAGGCGGCCCGCCTACACTGGAAGGTCGCACACGCTACGCTCAAGAACGTCCTGCTTACTCATTCCTAGGTGAGAGGAGCAGGGCACAGTCCTGAGGGGCGGGCTGGGGGGGTCCTGGGGAGGGCAAGAGGAACCGGTCAGGCCCACCTGGCATGAACTTGCAAGGCCTCTGCTGCCCCATCTGTTTCCCCAGGTTGGGGGCCGAGGAAGGAGCCTTCCAGGGTCCACTAGAGCACAGCGGAGCCGGGGGAACAGCCCTGCGCGCGCGCCTATCTTGGTCTCCAGGGCTTGATCCAGAGCAATTTCGTCAAGCTGCAATTTTAAATGGCCAGTGCTTTATTTTTGGAATCCCAGAATGTGAGCCGGGTTTAATGAACCTAAGGCTATAATGTTTTACTTCTCCTTTGATAAAAATTTGGATTTCATATTTTAAAAATTGCACTCATTCTGCCAGTTGGTGTTACCAGCCAAGCATGACCCATCCGTGCAACATTCGCAAACTGTACTTTTTCTTGGTCACAACGTCTTTGTAATGGTTTAGCCATATGCTGAAAAAGCAGAGTAAGCTTGGATTAACGTCCAGGTGGCACTCCCATGAATTAGAGGCATAGGTCACTCTGGATTTCCTGAGGACACCCGGGGTCTTTCCTGCTCCTTGCAAATTTCCTGCTCCCACCCCTCAGGACTGTGCCCTGCTCCTCTCACCCACGTGTTCAGAATGTTGAATGCCAAAGGTGGTGAATTTCACGAAAGACAAGAACTCCTGAATTCCACTTCTCGGTTCTGTAGGGAAAAGGACTGATGCTTTCTTTATGTTTCGCAGTTGTTTTCTTTAACGTATTGTTGAGGCTCAGACACTTAAAACCATTTCAAGGAGAAAATATTTGGTGCTTTCTGAAACAAGATAAACATATTGCATTTTTCTATGCAAATACACTTTTTGATTTTACAAAATGGAGATACATCACATAACTGCCTTATGACATTTGTCTCATGTGTGAGGCGCTCTCTCAATGTCGTTATTTAAGCAATCCCTATATTGTTGATCATTTAGGCCTCTTCTTAACCACTACATTTTTGCTCTTATAAATTTCCCTTTGAGGAACATCACTTTAGCTAAATCTATGTATGTGTGTCCATGAGTATTTGCTTAGGGTAAATTGCCAGAAGTGAAATTGCTTTTTATTTTTCTCGTTAAAATGTCTTCCAGAAAGGTTGTATCAATTTACCTTGCCAATGGCAGTGCGTGAAAATATTATTTCCCTGAATTTTATCCTCACCAGAAAGTATCTGTCTGTCCATCCATCCGTCCATCCAACTATCTTGAATATTTGCTAGCCTAATAGATGACAGTGGTGGGTATTTTACTGTGCTAAAATTTGTGTCTTTGAATATCATAGGCTCATTAAGATTTCGTGATTTATCCTGGTCGTTTGCCCATTTCTCCGTTGAGATTTTTATTTTTTGGTATCAATTTGTAAAAGCTCTGCTTTTATATTTTAGCATCCAAATGGTCTCAATTTATCATTAGCATTTTAATTTTTCTACATTATTTTTTGACCACCAACAGTGTAACATTTTTATACAGTTAAATGTACATTTTCCTTTATAGTTTTACTTTTGGTCTTATCTTCAGATAGGTTTCCCCATTCTCATATGGTACAGATATTTTATAATGTATTTTCTTCTATTTTATGATTTTATGATAAATTTAAAGCCCTCTGGAATTTATTTGAGGCCTGAATCTAATTTATTTTTTTCCTAAATGAATAGTCATTTCCTCCAATACCGTTTATTTCATCTCGATTTGAAATGTCACTATCATATTCTCGGGTCTGTTTCAAGATGTTCTATTCTGTTTTATGTACCTGTCTATCTCTGTACCAGTAAAATATTGTTTTTTAAGGTGTACTGATGTTTGTTTGGGCAAGTCCCCCTCATTCCTCTTTTCATCCTATGACTATTTTTTCAAATGGACTTTAGGATTATTTTATCATTTAAAAAATATTCCTGCTTGGAATTTTATTGGAATTATCTTAAATTTGTATATTAATATGGATGGATTGATTGATTTCTTTAGTATTCTAGGTCTTTCATACAGGGTCATAGTTTGCACAGGTTTTACAGATTTCTTGCTGATTCCTAGTTATTTTATTTCTTTGGTTGTTAACAGCATCTATCGACACTTCTCTTCAGTAATAGGATGAAAAAATCTGCCCCACTTTCATTTCCTCCCTTTCTCTACCCACCTCTCAGTTTTTCTTAAAATAATTGGACTTTTTCATGCAGATAACTGTTTCTATTATTATTCTTACATTACATTGTTTTTCCACCACTAAGAATTTTTGACATTTGCAATTAGGTTCATTATCATGTTAAAACTGTTTAGACATTAACTCCTGAATTTTTGTAATTTTCTTTCTACCTTTCTTTTTTTTACAGTGTAAATTCCCTTTTCCTGAAATAATTATTCTGATTTATTTTTCAGCTTGTTGAAGTTCCTCTTTGAGTGATTTTCCTTTAGAACAGGTACGGGGGACAATTTATAAATCATATAAATGATGGTTTGGGTGCCAATACAATTTTTCTCAAAACTTTGTAGATGATGTTCTGTTGTGTTCTAGCATTTAGTGTATTTGAGGACAAGATTGATTTATTATTACAAGTTGTAGCAATGTAAGAATTTTCTTTACCCCCTTGCCTAGATCACAGGAATATTTAAAATTTTCACGGCAGTATGTCTATGTGGGTCATATATTGTGATTATAATTATTATTTTGGTGTTGGAAAGTTTATTATCTGTAAAACTTACATTTAAGGGGAAGAAAACGTTCTTTTGCAAAAATTGTCTTTTTCCTAATAGTTTTCCTCTGCATGCCTCTTACAGAGTTCCTAATATACATATGTTGAATTTCCTGAAACTTCTTCCATGTGTGTCAACTTCCTTTTACCACATTCCTCTCTTTATTATTTAGCTTTGAAATCTGGGAAAATAAAAACAATGAATAAATCATAGACTGTTTTCTGGATTTCCAATATGTTCTTTGCTAGTTCCTTTATTAAAAAACAAGAGACACATACAGCTGCCTTTCCTTTTATTCCCTTTATCATAGAGCCATGCTCTCCAACATTGAGAGAGGGAATTAGACACTCTCTGTGTTGGACAGACCCATGTTCACACCCCATATAATCCCCTTCCCTTGAGTGTGGGCAGGAACTATGGCTTAATTTTAACTATTGAATGTGGCAAAGCGGAGGAGTGTCACTCCCATGATTAGATTGTGTTATATGGCAAAGATGAGGGGATGCCCTTCCTGAGATTGTGTGTGTCTGTGAGTGTGTGTTGTGTGTACATATTTGTCTTGTTAGCAAGCACTAGAGAGATTCTCCCTGCTGGTCCTAAAGGAGCAGGCAGCCATGTTACAAACAGCCTATGGAGAGGGCTACAAAGCAGGGAGCTGTGGGCAGCCTCTAGGACCTGAGGATGGCCTTGGACCAACAGCTAGAAAGAAACTGAAGACCTCAGTTCAGCCCAAAGGAAATTATTTCTGTCAATAGCCTGAGCGAGCTTGGAAGCAGATTCTGCACCAGTCGAGCCTCCGGATGAGAACACATCCTGGTCAGCACCTTGTTTGCAGTCTTCTGAGACCCTGAGCAGAGGCCTAGCCAGGCTGCCCTCAGAGACCTGCCTCACAGAAACTGAAACAATAAATGTGCACTGTTTTAAGCCACTAAATTTGTGGTCATTTGTTACCTAGCAATAGAAAATTAATACACTCTCCAAACTTTCCTGCTATTTCCTGATATCTCAGTTTTCTAGGTGAACATTTGTTATGACTTTTTCATATTGGTCTGTTTCTTTTAAAATACTTAATCTTTTCATATACCCAGTGATTATTGACCACATATTATTTGATGGAGCATTCTGGGAGTATTGGGCTCTATTAAAGTATTCTAGGCCCAGATAAACCATAATGAGAACTTCTTAGATTTACTGTAGTTCAACTTTGCCAGATTGAAGGACTAAAATGGAGGCTTTCACTCCAGAATTACTCCCCCTCACCATTCACAAGGACCTCTTTTTTCATGTTTCTTGGGTAGCCTGGAGTTAGAAAAGAGGGATGATGCCCAGCTAACAGCTCAGCTTCTCTCAATAGGAATGTAGCAGCAGTGCCCTACGTGGGAAGTTAGAGCCTCCACAGATTCTGACTCTGTCATCATCCTGTGGTCACCTCCAGGGACTGTGTGGATTCTGAAGGCCTGGAGGCCACCCCTATCTCAAGTCTCCAGGACCATGCAACCCTGAGCTAGCCCAGAGCATGGTGGGAGGGTCAGGCTGCAGAGGGCTGCCCTCTGCTCCCTCCCCAGGTGCCCAAACCACATCTCACAGAAATTCCTCAAAGTCTCAAGTGTAGGATGTCCCTCTCCCATTTTCTATCATTGACAGATTTCCTCCCCCTTTTTTATTCCTTTGAACATCTGAACATTAAATGCATGGGGTCGGTTCAACCACTCAGCAGATATTCTTTAAATACTCGTTTGTAAAAGGAATCTAGATAGTCATCTTGCATTTTAATTATCTAAAACTTTTGACAGGCTATACCAAATGGAAACAGCTTCTCTTTGAAATGGGTTGAAATGAATGTGTGCATATGAAATGTTCTAAAATTTTAGTTTTGGCACATTCATTTTTTTCTAAATTGAAATATCAAATCCTGCTTAAATATCACACATGAGACTAATGGACAACCTGGTTATTTTTTGGTCACCCCCTTTGACGATGGGTTGTATTAGAACAGACCAAGAAAAGCAGGGAGGATCCCCTCATTTATGCCGGTCAGTCTGTGTCCTCCCCACTGCTTGTCGTCCTAAGAGTCCACACCACTCTTGGGTTTGAGGCCTTTCCTATTTCTGGGCTCTGTTGTCCCATGGGGCAGCAGCAACGCCCTCTGTGGGAGTCTCTCTGACACACAGAACGTTTCCCCTCCTCACCACCCCACCCTTTCCCCTACCTCTAACTGGGTTTTTCATCTCTCAGGCAAGGTCTTGGTCCCCAGCATCTGTGGAAAATTCCAGACCCTGCTCTCCCTTTCAAAGTTATAGGAAAGCCAATCTAGAGTGGGACTTGTCTGATTCATCCATCTAAAAAGAGAATGCAGCTCCCGTCGTTTCCCTCTGGGATAGTCTCTGATTATTTCCCCCGATGGCCTTGGCCCTCTAGATCAAAACCTGGATGAGGGCTGTCTTCAATGTGGCCCTGAAATACAGAAAAGCTGTTGGCTGTCACCTTGACTGAAGGGAGTCCAGCCTTCTAGAACGGTGTCTGAGAACAGGTTTGTCCCTGCCCCACAAAGAGGAAAGTGTAGAAAGTTAGAAGCAGTGCTTGGAAACCTTTATGACTATTTGACTGAATAATATATGTCCGTTGGCTTTAATAATTAAAACTGGGTTATATATTTTATATCTTTGGTTTTTAAAATTTTTTCTAGTACTGTATTTTTATTTTACTCTACAAGAGTTCCTTCACCATAGAGAGCCTGATAAGAGTATCCTGAAAACAAGACCTGTCTGCTCTCCCTGAGGGGTTAGAGAGCAAGGATGGAGGGGGTGGAGGTGGTAAACCCAACTTCCATTTACCTCGGTGTTTCTGAGTCTACAGCATGAAAAGATAGCCAAAGTACGAAAACACCGGTTATTTTTAATAAAGCATCCGTGGCCAATCTGTTGGAGTTGAAAATGAAGCTACCAGGACCAAAGGATGTCAACCCAATGACTATTTCCACCTCAAAGGAATGGTGGGTGAGCCAACAGCAGCTTCACTGAAGCAAATGATACTCTTTACAATTTGATGTCTTTTTCTCAAATATGTCCTCACGCAAACAATATGAGTCATTTCTATAATATTTCTTTACATCTTTGCATGATATGAAACAGTCAACAAATATGTCTTGGTAATGCATATATGTCTTGGCTCAATCAGATTTTTCTTAGAGCTTTAATCTCCAAAAACTAAGACTACTCTCTCTTACGAAATAAGTTTAAAAAATTAGTTTCTTAAATTGTTAATCAAGAAAAAATTAATAAAAATTCCATTCTCATTATTACTGTTTAGACTCCTTGTAATATTGGGCAACTTTCAAGAGAGCCACTTGAACTATTTTTCTTCAAAACCTAACTATTCATATTTTTAAGTTGTGCTTTTGTTATTCCAGCTTGGGACATAAGAATAATTAGGACATCTTGAAATATATTAAAATTTTTTTAAATAATGAAAACAGGAAAATCAGTGAATATAAATAATATATTATTGTATAAAAGGTAGTAAGTGTAAATGGTGATTAAAGACATCAAATTACTTAGATGGGTCTTAAATGTTTTTATTTTTGGCAACCAATAGTTGATGATTTGAAAATGATCTATGCCCTAATTTTAGAAAAAAAAATTCTACTTTGTATTTTTTTTTTTTTCTGATGTTACAGTTTCTGCTCACATGGCTGCTGGTTTAGCCATTTACCTGAGTTGATGCTAAAGGGATGCTGTTATTTCAAGTGGCATAATTATGGCCACAGCACTTTGCAACTTGGAGATGTCAACTTAAAAAGAAAATTTGCCTGTTATTTTATCCCAAAGTGAGTTAGTTCGGGAACAGCCAAAAGAATTGCAATTCGTGATGTGCATGCTATGGCAAACCACAGGCACATCTGGAAAAGAAAGAAGGGGGGCTGCTTTTATAGAGAAAAAGAGAGAGTACAGAGGGGCTGTTCTAAACCAGAGTCCATTGAGGGGAAAGTTACAGTTCAGGGCAGAAACGGCCTCTCATTGGCTGAGCTGTGGCATTTTTCATTGGCTGGGCTGTTACCTGTTGGCCAGAGAAATCTTCCTTCAGTAGTAAAGTAGTTTTACTTCCTGTCTGAGATGTAAGCATCTCTCTCTTCCTGTTTGGTGTAATTGAAGATGTGTGATGGGGGTGTGACAGCTCCCCCTACAGGCCTTTCTGACTAATTTAGTTAAGGTTTCTTTTATTAATTAGCACAGAGGAGTGTGATTGAGCTTCAAGAATGGTCTTGCCTACCTCGCCCTTGACCACACCGGGTTACTGGGAGCCTGCTTTTGTCTCCTCAGCACAGTCATAGTTTAATGATTGCGACTTTTCTCCAGAGGGCAGGCCATATCATCCCAAAGCCCACCCCTGGAGCCCTGGTCCCACTAGGGATCCCCCGGCATCTCCTTTAGGCTCCACTGCCCAACACTTTCAATCAGCAATCAATCAGCAAGCTCATTTCGATGGAACATGCTCACAATGCTTTGGAGAAAACAAAAGAAAGAGAACTGACACCATGCTCCAGTTAAGCACTTTGAAATCAGTTCAAATCTAGTATTTTAATGTGGAGCTTCACCTGGGTGGTACAAAGCTTAGCTTGTCATCTCAAGATGAGGTGGATAATTCTCAAGGGATTTTCTAAACATTCAAGATCATCAGGAGCCCATTGATCTACTTTCCTCTCTCCTCTTCATGGGGAACATGTTTCTGCCTTCTTATTAGCCTAATTGTTGAATCCCAAGGAGAAAAATTCAGCAAGTGCCATTGTTACTAAACCTGGTAGTTAGAGGAGGTATTAGCCATGCTGGTGATATCTTCCCATGCTATAATGAAAATGAGGAGTATATAGATGCATGTAGGTGTTTCTTTAATCCAAGAAGCTTCCTTTTTATGTCTGAAAATATCCAGTTAATTCCATTGGTTCTAGACGTCCTTGCATTTCATACAGACGGATGCACAGGTATGTGCCTGCTGCCTGGCCTTAGGTCAATAGACTTCTAGGCCACGGATCCAAGACCAGATCAACTCTGCTTAGGCCTAAGCTTTAAGGTCCTGTTGCAGGGGTTAATAGTGGGTGATAACTGAAAGAATCTCTGTGCCAATGGATTTATCAGGATAAGGGATTTAACCTTTGGCCAGATAAGATGACATTTTTATAGCATGGAAATTCTGACACATTTACAAAGTTCTGTTGATTTCAAACCCACTGAAATTTGTTTTTCCTTTCATGTCTGCTCAAGCAGGAGAGACAGCAGTAGAAAGAAATCTTATCAGGCGGCAAGTTAGTTACTTTCAGTTCCAATAATTGTAGATTTCAGAGTATCAATTTCTGGTGCTCTAAAGCATGTCCACCTTTTTGCTTCTACAAATTGATTAAGCTTCTTATTTGGTATCACAAGAGCCTCCAGAGAGTTCTAACCTATATTTCAACCTTTGAAGAAATTCATACCCACAAGATATTTCTGCTGGACAATCTTCAAGGTCATTAATATAATGCTTAGAAAATTTCAGTTGAAAATGGATTTAATCAGAGGCTTTCTCTATGTGTCTCTTCATAGCACGATTCAAAAAGTGTTTTGCCTTTTAAGTTCCTTAGAAAGTCAGCATTTATTATATTTTCTTCGCACATTTAAATGCAGGCAGCCAAGGGGATTTTATGACAAATTATGATAAAATTGATACCATAAAATAATAACATAAAATAACCAAAAAAGGTATAAATTATAAGTGTTGGTGGAAAAAGTTGAAGAAACATTTTTAAAGTTTTTTATGTGCTTCTGTCTACAAATATATCCCAGAAATTGTGATGGGAACTTAAATAAATATATATCATATAGAAGCCACCATAGAGTAGAAAGAGTCTGGTGAGGGGTAAAAATGACTTTTCAGTTTCTTACTGTTGAAATGTTATGTTGTACTGAGAAATTTGGAGATGAGGATGGTGAAGATAAGTAGCTGAAAATGTGTGGGTCACCTGCATTATGCTCTTTCATAGCACAGGATACAGTAATAAATAATGTTGCCCACATTCTTGGAGTCATTTTATCAGTTAAAAATGACCTGAGAGACAATGAAAGATAAGGGATTAAATGTGAGTCTAGAAAACTAGGGGCCATATTTTAATTACTCTGACTACTCGCATTTCAGAGAATAGAACCATACAAATGAGCCCCATCACAAACCATGGGGTACTGTTGTTGGGGGAGAGCCTATTTGAGAAAGGTTGCTGTTTGGAGCTATTTCTAGAAATGTCATCACTCTATCACATGAAGTAATTCAAGGCACTTTATTTATCAGGTGAATGTCTCACTTGACTCTCCTTTAGACATTTCTAGATGAAAACAAACAAGGCTTAGAGAAAAATGACACATCAAAAACCACATTGTTGGGGCCGGCCCAGTGGTGTAGTGGCTAAGTTCACGCACTCTGCTTCAGCGGCCTGGAGTTCGCAGGTTTGGATCCTGGGCACAGACCTACACACCGCTTATCAAGCCATGCTGTGGTGGCATCCCACATACAAAATAGGGGAAGATGGGCAGGGATATTAGCCCAGGGCCAGTCTTCCTCAGCAAAAAGAGGAGGATTGGCAACAGATGTTAGCTCAGGGCTAATCTTCCTCACCAGAAAAAAAAACCCACATTGTTAGTAGTTAAATTTAGATTTTAATCTCATCCAAGCTACTGAAACAACAGCTCCTTCAAGTGACAAGACTGATATAAAATAGTATGTTTTGTGTCCAGAAACATATATTATAAATCATTTGTGGCCTGAGTCCGTGAATCAAGCTCCTCTCCATCACAAGTTCCATGGTCCCATGTGCAGACATTTCTTGAAGAGATACTCCAGCAAAATGAACTACAAGAAAGGCGATATTAGAAAACATAAATAAAGTGACCTCTTAAAAGGAATTAAGGATAATCCATGGCTGTGGTTTTCTTTAAATAATAGGAATTTAGTAACTGTGATCTCTAATTATGAAAGGGATTTGTCTATTCCTTCCTTTAATTATGTCAATTTTATTCATGCAGTTTGGTGTTCTGTTATTAGTTTGCAACATATTTAGGACTTTTGTGTTTTCCAGATAAAGAATAGGGCATCTTTTTCTTCATTTTTATAATGTCTCTCTTTATTCCTTATAATACTCTTTGCCTTGAAATCTACTTTGATTTCAACATAGTCATGCCAGCTTCCTTATGCTTACTCTCAGCATTGTTTTTTCCAGCATACCTTTTTCCATCCTTTCACTTTCAACTGAGCTGTGTCTTTGTATTTAAAATATATCTCTTTGGTTCATACTTTTTTAACCCAGTATGACAATCTCTGCCTTTTAATTAGGGGAATTTAGTTTATTTAATTTTAATGTAATTATTGATGTAGTTGAGTTTAAGTCTACTCTTTTGCTTTGTTTTCTTTTTTTGGTTCTTCTTTTGCTCCTTTTCTGCCTTCTTTCATGTAAATCAAATATATATATATATATATTATTTGGTGAGGAAGATTGTCCCTGAGCTAACATCTCTGCCCATCTTCCTCTATTTTGTATGTGGGACACTGCCACAGCATGGCTAGATGAGCGGTGCCTAGGTCCATGCCTGGAATCTGAACCTGTGAACCCCAGGCCGCCAAAGTGGAGTGCACAAACTTAACCACTACGCCACTGGGCCAGCCCCAATCAAATATTTTTTATTGTTCTATTTTCTTTCCTTTATTAACTTGTTAGCTATACTTCTTTTATTATTTTTTAGTGTTGCAAACATACATGCATAACTTATCAGAGCCTATTTAGAGTCTTTTTACTGTGCTTCTTCACATGTCACATTTCATCCTTAACATCTGGCCTCTCACATCTTTTACTTTCCACTTCTATCTTTCCATTACAATCCTGACACTTTCCACTTTCTGCTTCAAACTTCATACTTTACAATTTAAAAATGTAACAACCACACAGTAGTATAATTCTATTCTACTCCCATACTTTGTGAAATTGCTGTCATACCTTTTACTTATACAGACATTATAAGCCTCCTCTTACAAATGTTTTTACTTTGGCTTTAAATGTTCAATTTTATTTAAGTAAATTTCAAGAAGTAAGAAAGCATAATTTCTAAATATTTACCTATCTATTTACCATTTTTGGTCTTGTGGTTTCTTCCTATAGATTCAACTTTCCATCTGGTTCCTTTGGCCTAAATGGTATCCTTTAGCATTTTCTGTAGGACAGATTGCTGATAACGAGTTCTCTGGGCTTTTGTTTGTCTGAAAACATTTTTATTTCATTTTCAGGTTTTTTTTTTAATTGATGTTTTAATAGTTTTTAACATTGTGAAATTTTGGTTGTACATTTTTGTTTGTCCGTCACCATATATATGACTCCCTTCGCCCCTTGTGCCCACCCCCCAGCCCCCCTGCCCCTGGTAACCACAATACAGTTTTCTCTGTCCATGTGTTGGTTTATATTCCACATATGAGTGAGATTATACAGTGTTTGTCTTTCTCTTTCTGGCTTATTTCACTTAACATAGTATGCTCCAGGCCCATCCATGTTGTTGCAAATGGGATGATTTTGTCTTTTTTATGGCTGAGTAGTATTCCATTGTATATATATATATATATATATATATATATATATATATATATATACCACATTTTCTTAATCCAATCGTCAGTCGAGGGACACTTAGGTTGCTTCCACTTCTTGGCTATCATTTTCAGTTTTGAAGGATATTTTCAATGGATATAGACAGAGGTTAACAGTGTTTTTCTCTCAGTTCTTGAAAGCATTTTATCTCATTTTTTTTTTTTTTGCCCTCCATTGTTTCTTGTGAGAAATCAGTAGTTTTCTCATCCTTGTTCTCCTGTACATAATTTATATTTTTTCTCTGGTTGCTTTCAATATTTTTTCTTTGTTTTTAGTTTTCAGCAGTATGACTATAATTTGTATAGTTGTAGTTTTCTCTACATTTATGCTGCATGACAGTCACTGAACTTCTTGAATCTGTTAATCAATGTTTTTTCATAAAACTTCTGATATTTTCAGTCATTATTTCTTCAAACAATGTTTTCTGCCCCAATCTTACTCTCTTCTCTTTCTAGGATTCCAAGAACATCTGATATTGTCCCATAGATCTCCAAGTCTGTTTATTTTTCTTGACCATGTTTTCTTTTTATATTCTTCAAGTTAGATAACTTCTATTGATTTGACTGCATACTCATTAAGTCTTTCCTCTGCTGTCTCCAATATGTTGTTAGACCCAGGAAATGAGCTTTTAATTTTAGTTATTTACTTTTCAGGTCTAGAATTTCCATTTGGCTCCTTTTTATAGTTTCTATTCATCTGCTTAGAGTTCTTATCTGTTTGTTCACTCATGAAAGACCATATTTCCTTTAATTGTTTGACCATTTTTTTTCATTTGATTCTTTGAACCTATTTATGCTGCTTTAAAGATCTTGTCTTCTAAAATCAACATCTGGGCCATCTCAAGTTTAGTTTCTATTGACTGGATTTAAAGTTTTTCTATTTATTTGTACATCTAGTAATTTTTGATTGAACAGTAGACATTGGAAATTTTTTCTTGTAGCAACTCTGGGTTCTGTTATTTATCCCTGAAGAGAATTGGCTCTTGTTCTAGCAGGCAGTTCAATTATAGGCTGATCATGTTGGCTGTGTAGGCTTGGTTTCATGCTTTGTTTGTGCAGGACTGTGGAAAGCCTAAAGTGCTTCCCTAACTTATTAGAACTCAATATCGAAACACTGTCTCCGTGCAGATTATGCCTGCATTAGGTTTTAGACGTTGTTAGGGTGATCTAGAATAGCTCTTACTCTGGCATATAGTCTTTACTCCTAAAGTGAGTCTTGTGATGTCTCAGTTGCATGCCTGTGGTGTTAAAGAGGTGTTCATGAGGTCTGTCCACTCTGCTGAGGCCAGTGTCCCCAGTACTGATTTTCTCCTCTCACTACTTGACCTCTCATGTCTCTGGGCTTTGTTCAGTCCTGTTTCATTCGCTCTGTGGTAAGCTTCAGGTGGTCTCACCCTGCAAATGCACAGCCCAGCCCTCAGCCATAGACTTGCGAGGGTTTCCAACATGGATTCTGGGTTTAAGCACAGAGTGCTCTTTGCACCTCTTCCTCCTACCTGACACTATCCCCTGCCCTACAGATTTGAGCTACTTTAGCTGTCCTGAACTCCGATGTCTGTCCCCTGAACTCATTGGGATTGCAATGCTCTGCACCGTAGTTGGTAGTTGTCCCTGGGCAGGAAACCAGGGAAATTGTGGGGCTCATTTCATGAGTTTCCCTTCTTTCAGGGATCCTGGTCTGATGCAGTCAGTTGTTCAATGCCCGGAAACAATTGCCTCATATATTCCTGTCCAGCCTTATGGTCGTTTTGGCTGCAGGACTGGTTTGGTACCAGTTACTCCAATACGGCTGGCAGCAAATTGGCTTCAATATCTTTTAATAAGTTTCCCAAGTTATTTTATACATACACTAAAATTTGACAAGTATAATTATAGATAAATCATGAAAGGTGATTATAGTTACAGGACAGAGTGTAATTACTCAAAATATTGACAATGTGTACAAAATAACTTAACAAAATCCAGAGGTTGGGATAAAGAAAACAGAACAAAGTGTTGTACTTTAATTTTCTGATTTTCTTGGCAGTAGAGTTCAGTAGCTATTATCTGAAGTTAAGCTTTCAGGATTCAGATATATTATTAAAGTTATAAATGTATCCTGTAGAAGAGCTAGTGGGAGATAGAAACAAAGAGAAGGTGGAAGTAATGAAAATAAGCTCAATTCATAATTTTGCATAAAGTGAAGTCGTAGATACTATATAAAATGGGTAAATCTGGAAATAAGAGTATAATTACATTATTTAAAATTATACTGGTAACGTCCAACAAAACCAAAAACATTGAAACTACTAAAATTGGCTACCTCTTGGGAAATGGGGGTAAGATGGCAGGAGCAAGATTTATTTTAATTTTGATTCTTTCCGTAATTTGAAATTTTACTGATGTAATAGTTAATAGTTATCTCCTTCCTTATTTTACTATATTAACATTTATTTACTTCTTTATTTATTTTACTATATAAAGCATTATAGATGCATGTGTGTATATTTCAATTAAAAACATAAAAGAATAAAATCAAATACAAGCTGTGTTCAGTTCTCAACATAAGTGAGACACATTCCATTAAATCAAACTTCCCATTCAGAGTCTGGGTCACTGCACATCTCCCAGTGTACGTTCCTGTATTTCAGATTGCTGTCACGTCAACACAACTTCCAAGATCTGGAGAAAACCCCACAAATCAGCTAAGCACCCAGACGTTTTTACTATGAGATGTCAAACATTTAGATTTTGAGAAATATAAAAAATATTAATGGAATTCATCACTTTTCAACTGGATATTTGAAGACAAGACAGTGTGAATACCCAATTGTGTCTGCATAGCTCCTTCTCTTCTCTCTCACACATCGCCTGATTCCCTGCTCTTCCTGGAGCCTCTGAAATAATAATAAAAAAGAAATGACGAATCAATTAAAAACGGCTCTTACCGTTTGTCTGTCCTTGGCAGGAGCAACACAGCACTCTGTGCTTAAACCGAAACTTTAGGAAGGCTGTTCAGGTTTAGAGGCCAAATTAAATGTGGTAAACGGTTTATTCTTTGGCAACGTGAGTAAGTGACTCTGTATTTAAGATGGCATCAATGGTTTACGGTTTGAAACTTGGGTTGGAAGTTTAGGTTGTCATTGAAATAAAATAGGAGTCTTCCCAGGCTTTATTAGGGAGACTTTTAGGGGTTGTCATTCTTTTCACCTTGACATTTATGCTAAAATTTAGAGAGCTTGATCTTTTCTACTCTAGATCTTTCTTTTTTTTTTTTTTTTAGCTAAATGAGGAAAACGATAACATCCTTGCAATAGTTGTGAAGAGGAAACAAGGCAGCTTCAGAGCTGATTTTGAAGAGCTCACTGCAGAGGAAATGCAATCTTTGGAAACTGCAAAGTCGTTTTGGGATAGATAAGAATAACACCGGAGAACCCAAATCCCACAATTTTGATAATGACATTAAAAAGAATTATTCTGCACACATTTCAAACTAAGTCCATGTCTACACCTGCCTTTACTCTAATAAAGAAGATGTGCAAAAATTCTGTTGCTTTCTTTGGGAAAAAATAATCGCACTCATAAATAGTCACAAATCCATCAATCATTTTATTATCTGGAGAGTAAGCCTTATTTGACCTCCAGGGTCTCTCAATGTGCTATTACGTGACCCTAATTAGTGACTGGGACTCTTAGACAGTGAGCCCTGGATTATTTGTATGTTCATTTTCACACTCAAGGGCCCTGAAGATAAAGCAGGACTAACTGCTTCTAGAAGGAGCTGCAGCATTGCTTTGCCGAAGAGTCAAACTTAAAATAGACTTTGGAGGGTTCTTTTTAAAAGGACTTTATAATAAACAGAAACATCCATGACCAAATGGTCTTTATAGATACCAACCTCTTCTACATTGTGGCTGGGCCTGAATCAAAACCTTCCATGTTCAACTGTGAAAAGAGAGGGATATAGAATTCACAATAAAACCAGTACTAAACTATAAAACACAAAATGTACACGTATGCTGAAATAAAGTTAGCTTCTTTGTAGATTTCCTAATTGAGCGTTCTTGGGTAAATTCATTCAAGACCTCGGTCTCTGTCTCTCTGTCTCTCTCTCTGCACATATTTGTCTGAGTTTCAGGTAAGCCGGCACCAATTGTGGGTTAATGTCAATAAACTGAAGGCAGAAACAGTGAGGTGAGATGAGACATTTCACAGAGCCAGTGCGTATCTGGAAACACTGATAAGCATCCGTAGGCATGGAGGGGATATCCACAGTGGAGTGTCCTGGCTGAGGCCGCCTTGCCTCGCGGCTTCCCCCTCTGTGGACGAGGCCACTATCTCAAGAGGATCAGGAAATGGAATATAATCTATTGCAGGGTGCTCAGAAGGAAGCATGCAGAATGTCCACTTCAAGGTACAGACAGATAAAGAAAGACATTTGAAAATAAGAATCAGAGCTGAACAGGAAACGCTAACGGGTTAGGAACAAAAGTATGCTTTTAATTAGAGAGATGGCATCCCCAAGATCATTTCTTTTCCCAGTCTTTAATAAATCTATCTTTTTAAATTCTGTCTTCTAGTTTTAGAATTGCTTCGTTACTATTTTATATTATAAAAGTAATACATGGACGTGGTTGAAAAGTCAACGTGAACTCCCCCAAACTAAAATAAATATTCCTTCTGTTCTCGATATCTCCGGTCCCACTCTGCACGTTTAATCACTATTCATCATTTTGTTTCTTGGTAAACTCTCAGAAATTTTATTTTTTTACACACACACATACACAGATCATTTTTGGCCTTTTTTGGAGAAATAAAAGCATGTGATCAAACCACAATATCATGTGAAACTTCAATTTTTATCTAACATCATAACCCAGGGATCTTCATATTCCAATACAGCTTCCCCTCTTTGTCGATGGTGTTAGAGAAGAGAGTGTATACATTTAACGTAATGCAGACTTTTTCTACTTTTTGCTGCCCTGAACAACTATGTATATATGTCTTTGTGAACTTTATCTGTAGCATAAATTCCCCAAAGTGGAACTGATGAGAATAATAATCCTATTTTATAATCCCATCCTCATAATCCCATCAGAGAGGCCTGGTTGAGAGTGCCTACTTCTCAGCCCCCTGGCCTTGATGGGTAACAATTGTTCTCTAAATACTGTTTCAATTTGCATTTCTTTAATTGTAAATTGGGAGTCTTCTCAGATTTCATTCGACATGTGTATTTATTTACTTTTCTATTTGTAACCGATGCTCATTGTTCTAATGGATTATCTTCCTTTCCTCTGATAATTTGTATAGAACTTTACTACCCACATTACAAAAACTTTTCTTAATTGCATATCATTTCCTCAGATTGTTTTTTCTCCTTTATTTGGTTTATGATATAATGTTTTAAAATTTATATTATTAAATATGTTATTAAATATCGAACTTGTCCTTTTTGGCTTTTGGATTTTGTGTTTTGCTAAGAAGGCATTGCCCACTTCAAGGTAATATTAAAAATGAAAATATTCTCAATATTTTTCTTCTAATAGTTTTATCTTTTATTTTTACATTTCAACCTCTGATTTATCTGGAAATAATTTTAGTGAAAAAAGAGAGGTAGGAATTCCAAATGTCTGATCTTTGATCCTTTCCTTACGGATTTGAAACACCTCCTTTACCACATTTAAAATTCCCAGGAGTATTTTGTTTATAGTTGGCCTTTTAAAACCTTTCCTCCTAATTTCACTGCCTATTTCTCAGTCAGCACCTAACTGCTTTCATTTTTGCAGTTTTCAAATGCATATTAATATCTGCTCAGGCTACTATACAGTAATTTATTTTTTGAAAATTTCTCTGGCTTTTCTTGTATTTTGGTCTTTTTAAATGAACATTAAAATAACTCATCGTCTTTTCCTCAAAAATCTCATTGCTGTCTTGACTGGGATTGCAATGCATTTATTGATTACATCGGAGAGAACTGATATCTTTACAATATTGAATCTTTCAAGCCAAGCACAAAATACGTGTTTGAATTTATTCAAGATTCCTTTTATGTCTCTCAGTTGAAGATGAAGTTTTCTTTTGTTGTTGTTCACTTTTTTGCTGATATTAAAGAGTATGATTTTCCTCTCTCATTAGATTTCCTGTCTGACTATTTTTCATATATAGGAAAGCTATTGATGTTATATGTCCATTTTTACTAGCCACTGTACTAAATTCTCTTACTACTTCTATGGGTTTTAACAAGATGTCTTGGCTCTTTCAGGTATAAAATCATTATTTACAAATAACTTTACCTCTTTCTTTCTGATTTTTGCCTTTATCTCTCTATTGCATTGATATTTTCAGAACAATGTGATGTGACTCTCTTATTTTGTTTGTAGTTAGCAAGTGGGATTATGAAAAATTAAAGTGTCCCAGTGCTTGGTACATTGTCTGGCCCAGAGGTGGCACTCAATCAGTGCACAGTGAACAAATCAATACCACCAGCTTCACCGTGAACAGGAGGAGCCAGCGTCCCCAGTAACATCTTTGTACTGGGCACCTGCTGTAGCCTGGCACTGTTCTGAATGCCAGGACCCAGCAGTTGGAAGACAGAACTCCTGTCCTGCCAATTATAACTCGGACATGATTCTGCAAACTTGCACTACTCCACGAGGAGGAAAGTACTGTTATTTCTATTTTATTGATGAAGAAACTGAACAAGTTGCTTACCCTCTCTTAGGATGTTACCGCAAAAGAAGCATTCTTTATAACCTCAATGCCAAGATAAGATTGTAGAGTAACATCTCAGGCTTAAGTACGGGTTTTGCTGCAGGATTTTGGTTAACTATTTGGCATTCAGTTCTTAATTTGTTATAAGTTTGCATTTTTTAATCTTGGATGGCTGTGGGATTTTATTGAATTTTATATTCTGGTTCTAGTGAGATGATTATATATACAGGGTTTTTCTTCTGCAATTTGTTTGTGAGGTGAATAATATTAACAGCTTTGATAAAATTAAATCACCCTTATATTTCTGGGATAAATCTTACTTTGCCAAGATATGTTTTTTGATATATTGCAGTATTCATTGGTTAATACTGTACTTAGGATTTTAAGTCTATGTTAATAAACAAGACAGTTCAATTTTCTTCTCTTCGAGTGTTGTTTGCTAATGTGGGTTTCAAGGTTATTCTAAACCCATGAATGAGTTGGAGAGTTTTCTTTCTATTTGTATTTTCTAGAATAGTTTGCATAAGATGCAAATTACCTATTCTTTTGAGATCTGATGAACTATCGAAGTAAAACTGTCTAGACTTTTGTTATTTTTTTGGGAATGTGAAGAATATTTGTGGCTACTGATTTTTTTTTTTTTACTGGTTATTGACAGATTCTCTTATGATATGTGGATAGGGAAGGATCTCATAAAGAAGATACAAAAAGCCCTAACAATGAAAGAAAACTGATAAATATGGGTATATTAAAATTAAATATTTCTCTTTGACAACAGACTTCATAAGCAAACAGAAAAGATAAGTCATAACTTGGCGGAAGATATTTATAGCTGTTGTGAGTTGAATTATGTCTCCTCCAAAAAAGATATGTTGAAATCCTCACCCTTAGTACCTCAGAATGTGACTTTATTCGGAGATAGGGTAGTTGCGGATATAATTAGTTAAGTTCAGGTCGAACTGGAGTCAGGTGGGCCTCTAATCCAATATGGTTGTGTAGGATCCCAAAAAGGAAACCCCAACTCCAGTCTCGGGAAGGCGCGGACCCACAGACACAGGAGACCGAGCTTGATGCAAACGCAAGAGGTGTATTAAGCGGAGCTCCGGGTCGACACATATCTCTCGCAGGAGACAGAGGAGTCGACCCCGGACCTTAAAGGGCAAACTCTTATATAGGGTTTGGAAGCACAAAGCGGGAAAAGGTTGGCGCGGTCTTACATGATTGGCTAATTTAAAACATTTAAACAGTTACATTTTATGGCGCGAATTGCTATGGCGCGAAGCGATTATCAGGTTACACACACGCGTCCCCATCTGGACCCCCTCCACCCCGACCCTCCCAAACTTATCCCTCTGGAGCACTCTCTTGTTCTCAATTCTTCCCCGAACGGTTTAGGGTGGGTCTTTCATGAATAGAGTCAGTCAGGATTGATAAACGTTCCCTCCTATACCAGGAATCCTTAGGGCGTGGAGGTGCCTGTCTCTAAGGTAGTAACTTTTTAATTTTTAATATAATTTACTTCCTTCATTCCCCACTTCTTCTTTTGTCCCTAGTTCTAATCTTAGAACTTAGTTTTCGGTGTCTACTATCAGTGGCTCATTGCGTGGGAGAGCTTGGTAATGGCGTTGGAGCATCATAGCATGCACTGCATTGACCCTTTTTCTTATGAAAGCAGTAATTCTATTGAAAACACACGGTCCGAAGACCAAAAGTAGACAAAGAATCAGCAAGGGTCCTGCTAGGGAGGATAGTAAGGTCGTCATCCAGGGGGACTTAGTGAACCAGGATTCAAACCAGCTTTGTTGCGCCTCCCTGCTTTGCTGCCTCATGTCTAATCTTTTTCTATTCTGGAGCACTACTTCAGACAGGGAGGTGAGGGACTCCTCTAATTTAGAGATGGACTGTTCTAAAGTCCTGAGGTCTTCATCTATAGCATTGCTCAAGGCAGTTAATCCCCTTTCTCCTGTGACTAAGGCCGTAGTGCCAGTCCCTACGCCCGCGGCAACTCCCAGTCCCAGGAGTACAGCCAGGGTGAGGGATACTGGTTCTTTTTTCCATAATCTGGATCTCTGGTCAAATTCATCCTCGAAACTATTGGCAGTAAGATAATAAATTCTAGGCACCAACTGCACAAGCACGCAAAAATCTTGTGACGAATTGAATACGATAGTTGAGATGCAGGGGGTCAGGCCTGTGGAGCAAGCCCATCACCTATTGGGCCCTGGTATCAAAAAATAACCAGGAGTGGTCGGAAGGCTGACTTCAGTCTTATTACATAGAGCCTGGTAGCCCGGGGGAATTTTTCTTAAGCATAGTCCTGAACCGGTCCCCGATACATCCGTTAGGGTTATCCGCCCTTCTTTGCCCCAAAGACAAGTCGTGTGGTCCGTGGTGTTATTATGGACCCCCATGGTGGCGATTCCTTCATAAGAAGGGGGGGGCTGACCGCTAGGCATAGCCAGCATGCTTTAGTCATTTCAGGATTGGAGCCATTTAAGGCGTAGTAAGCTCCCCGTACTAAGTTAAACAGTCTGTGCCATCTTTGCCCAGTAGGCACTGCGGGAGGTCAAATGTCCTTCAGAGAAAACAATCAAGGTAAAGAGATATATTTCAGGGTGGCCAAATCTTGATCTCCCACAGTCCCGCCTTTGAAACTAAAAGTTTCACAGTCCTTTTGAAACTTAAAGAAGTTTCATAGTCCAGAAGCTGAGTTGGTAGATTGTTTTATCTCACTGAACACATTTCATAGTCCTGATGATAGATCAGTTCAATTGAGTTCCTTTGGAAGGTGGTGATGCAGGTGGGCTCTCAAGGTTACGCCTATATTATGGTATCAAGTCTATCAGCTTCAGTTTGTAAGGCTTCAGGAAAAAGGGCAGGTTCAGTTCTCAGTGATTCCAAATGAAAATGATGGAAAAAATCAAAAACGTTAGTTTGGAGATCTGTAGCCAGATATTTCAGGAGACTGGAAGAAATCAGGATCCAGTCTAGTCAACAGATAAAAAATAAAAACCTCAAAAGACAATTAACAAAACTAGGATCTAATATCTGCAAATGTATACTATAGTTTTATAGTTTTTACTGAAATATAATTTTCTTCTCTCTAAAATTACCCTCATTTTTATTAAGATAGAGTTGGCCCAATTATTAACATAAGTACAGCAAGAATAGCAATTGATCACATAGGCTCTTTTAAATCTGCTTTGCTGGAACTTTTTATAAGGAATCTCACATTGAACTTCAAAGGCCTCTCGAGGCCAGGAAAGCCAAGCCAAGGATTTTGTCACCAGACTTTGCCTGCAATACCTATAAATTTGGGTGAATTCCTCTATTCTGAGGTTTCCCCAAAATATTTCAAGGTTCCTTGTACCTGCCAGATAAGTGACATTCTTTACTTATCCTGGTAAGTGCTGCTTGGAACACAAGGTACCAGGCCAATATTTCCACGTGGCTTTATTCCATAAAGTCCAATCTTCATTCCTCAAAAGCTGTATGGTTATATCGCAAATATGATGTTCCAGTCATAACCTTGGTAATATAACCAGTTTTTTCCAATTGTGTCCTGTTACAAGGAGAACAGATTCTTATTGAACTTATGCAAATAACTATATTGCCATGAAAACAACAATACTCATTAAGAGTTTCCAAATTCGAGGGATCAGATAGAGAGAAAAAGATAAACATTTCAATTTTACTTACAAAAGTATTATTTACCAAATTGGTATAAGTCATAGCTAGCTCAGGAGAAAAGAGAAAAAGTTTTTCTTAAATCTGAAAAAACAAAACATTAAAAATTCAGCAATACTTCAAATGAAAAATCATAAAAATTATAATCAGTTCATTCAGTCCAGTCCTGTGTAATCCATTCTTGATCCCAATCTTTTGTTAGCAGCTTCATGAAGTTATCAGTCTCTCCAACAGATTTCTGTAATTTCTTATCAAGTTCAGTTTTATGATCAGAAAGTTTATCAGAAGCCTGTACTTCAGTGTAAATGTCAGAGTCCTTTCTACGAATTTTTCTGAAGTTGAAACATTTTGCAAAAGCATTAGAGCAAAGAAATAAGTCTGTAAAGAACAAGACCTCAAAATGGCAATTGACAGAGAAATTTGGTTAATTTTGTGACATACAACATTTTAAAATAATAATAACCAGAATTATGACTGATAATCAGGACAGATCAGCATTTCAGTAATGTTGTACAATTTTAAAACACCTATATCAATAACATTTACCCACATAATAGCACCTAAGCAGACTTATCATCACTTGTCTGACAATCTTTTCCATGTAATTTAACATACTGAATCAGCCTAATAAGTTTAGTATCTTTCCCCTTATAGGAAGAGAGCAAATTCCTTTGAGAAGTTCCAGGGCCCTTTGAAAATTCTCAAAGAAAAAAGTAAAAAAAAAGACTTTACGATATGAATTTTGGGGGAGCTTGTCAAAAATATAAACAGTCAAAGCAAACATAGCATTAACAGTCCAAAAAGCCTTAATAGAGAGACCTCAGTCTTTTGAACACAGGAAATTATTTTAACAAAACATAGATTTTTTGTCTTTTAGGTAGACACTCAGAGGTAAAGAAAAATCTTTTGTAACCTCTTTATCAAGTTTAAGAAAATTATCCTTTTAAGAGAAATAAGACCAAATTATAATTTTGTACCAGCTTATTTTTTATATTAAAACTCATTTATTTAATTAAATTTATTTTAATCTTAGCCAACTTGACCATGTAAAAACTCTTTTTCCAGAATTCCTCTTTCACAAACTTATAACTTTCTTTTTACATTCAGAATTTGTCCCATGTCTTTCTTTTCCCTTCTAGTACTTGAGGACAAATTTATCTTTTTTAATCGACCAAACAAAACATTTCCATTCTTTGTTCCTTCTTTATATATCTTACTTTTCTTGTACACAGACATATTTTTCTTAATTTTTTAGTAGCTTCAATCACATATATTAATTAGAAATTTTAACCCTTATAGACTTTGACTTCTAAGTAAAAACTAAGTAAGCAGTTATAAACTTTTTTACATTAACATTTTGTGGATTGGAAAATTTATGAACACTTTATAACTTCTAGAAATATGTTACTTTATAGTACAATCTTTTAATAAAACACGTTTACCAATAGACCTAAAACACCTTTTAGTTTTCCTGTAATGAAAAGCCAAAAGTAGACAAATGTACATTTAGCAATCAATGTCTAATATCTTATTTTATTTGGAAATGATGATACTCAGAGAATTTCCATCATAAAATTTAGCAAAACTCTAAAGTTTTAAGTTACCAGAAAGAGTTTGGAAGCTGTAACCACCATAACACATAATTATTGTATAAAGTTCATCCAACGTTCATCTTTTTTACAACTATTTAGTTACTTATTCCCAATAATTATTTAGATTGCCTGCAAGACTTCATAAGACTTCAGATAAAATTAGCCATCATTTAAATTACTATTTTTGTTAACCAGTTCTGTAATAGAAATAACATCAGTTTTTTTCCTACAAAATTTCATGCAGTTTTCATCACTTCTTATACCTTTAAACACAGTCATCACTAAGATTTTTATCAATAGGTCTTGGTCTTATAATCTTGGACCAGGGGAGCATTCCCAGTCAGACATTTTAAAACATATTCAGGCAAGGTTGATGCAACCTCTCTATACAAAATCAGCTCAAACATTCCAACCTTTATAATCTCATCAACATTTACACTTTTACATGTTCTCAACTCAATTGTAACCTGAGTCAAGGTCTTAAGACTAGTCAAATTTTTTCCTTCCTTTTTCTAGCCTTAATTTTTAGGTACCAATTAAGCAATTATGTGAGAGCTCTCAAAACACTTTTTTTTTTCCCCCAATTTAGAAGTTTTTCCAATTCAAAGGATCTGTCGTCTGGCCATTGACGAGTGGGATCTTCATTTGTATATTTATTCTAATAGTGACTTGAACCAATAAGCCTTTCTAAGGAAAGACCCGGAGGTAACTTTTCACGCTTAGAATAAATCTTTCCCATGGACGCAAGAGGCGTCCCTGGTGAGGGCGCAGATGATGTAGCCCCCATGATCCACAGAATTCACTCCCAAAGATATTCAGACTCCCCTGAGAGCTTGGCACAGCCGGACAGAGACAGTTCGGAACCCCAGTGTACTCGACTGGCCACCAAGGTGCACCCCAGTAAATGCACCTTCCGTATGGTGGAGACCAAGGAGAATATTCTCACTGGTCACAAAGCCAAGTTTTCTCAGGACACAGAACAAGACAGAAGGAAAAACCTCATCCGGTTTTTTTTTTTTTTTTTTTTCTTATGTGCACAATGACAGCTTTAGCCACGCCTTAGGTCTCTTGGAGCCAGAATAATACCTGGGGGGGGGGTGCCTCAGGGTTGGGGACTGTGTGCTTTTACAAAGTACCTCGTCGTTGCACGGACATTTTTCTTGCAGTTGGCGGGGGAACCTGTGTCATCTACCCCGTTCCGTGACCCAACTTATCCTGTCACGGGAGTCTTCTGAAAGTGGCGAGCGCCCTAATGGCTCTTAACTGCTCGACCCGTGCCCACTTAAATTTGCGGCCTTTTTGGCTTCCAAGATGCCCTTGGCAATGACCTTCACTTCATGTGCATAATAACCCACAGCAAAGTTTGTAGACGCCGGTCTGGTGAGACCCGCAAACTCACCGGTCTGTGGGGCCGGCCCGGACAGCAGGCTAATAGGGCCTATGCCTGCGTCCTATCTTATGGTATTTCCTTCTTATGACAAAAGACACAGACAAAAGAGAAAAACAGAAACTACCTTTGGGAGGAAAAGGGATCAAGATCAAAAACCAAGAGTACTCTACCAAATTTAAACCAAGAGTCACTAAAAGCCCAAGAAACTAGTTTCCCAAATATTTTCTCCTGCCAATCTAAATTTAGAAAGAGAAAAGAATTCTCACCATTTCCTTCCGCCGGACTCCGCAGATAGAGATTCCGGGAGGCTGACGTGGTAAGAAATCTTACCTTTTTGCCGGCTTTTGTCAGGCATTCCCGTATCTCATCATCTGCAGTAGTCCAGGGAGAAGGCAGGTCCTCCAGCTGTAGGATCTCATCCCTACAAATGAGGTCCACGTGACGAACAAAAACAGAACAATGAACATCAAAGACACACCAAAACAAACAATCTCGCCCGGTTGGCGTCTCTACAAACCAACCGAAGGCGGCTTCAGATGGGAGGGGTTTCCGCATCCTCCCCGGGAAAAAGAGTGCCGTTTCTTTTTCCACCTGAAGGGTGGTGGTCAGGCTTTCCTGACTCCCCTTGTCCCTTGGGGCGTCCCCCAGGGTTGCAGCCTGCAGTTCCCAGCACGTCTGCCACTGCAGCCGCTTGGCCCTCACGGCCCGAAGCGGCGGCTGCCCAGATACCGAGACCAAAATAATGCTTCGCGGCGCCGCACACACTCACACACCCAGTCACTCAGGCTTACCTCCAAGGGGTCTTCGGAGTCTGGGGTGACCGCGCAGATCCCGGACGAGCCCCCAAATGTAGGATCCCAAAAAGGAAACCCCAACTCCAGTCTCGGGAAGGCGCGGACCCACAGACACAGGAGACCGAGCTTGATGCAAACGCAAGAGGTGTATTAAGCGGAGCTCCGGGTCGACACATATCTCTCGCAGGAGACAGAGGAGTCGACCCCGGACCTTAAAGGGCAAACTCTTATATAGGGTTTGGAAGCACAAAGCGGGAAAAGGTTGGCGCGGTCTTACATGATTGGCTAATTTAAAACATTTAAACAGTTACATTTTATGGCGCGAATTGCTATGGCGCGAAGCGATTATCAGGTTACACACACGCGTCCCCATCTGGACCCCCTCCACCCCGACCCTCCCAAACTTATCCCTCTGGAGCACTCTCTTGTTCTCAATTCTTCCCCGAACGGTTTAGGGTGGGTCTTTCATGAATAGGGTCAGTCAGGATTGATAAACGTTCCCTCCTATACCAGGAATCCTTAGGGCGTGGAGGTGCCTGTCTCTAAGGTAGTAACTTTTAAATTTTTAATATAATTTACTTCCTTCAGTTGATGTCCTTGTAAGAAGAGGGAAATTTGAACACACACAGAGATACACAGGAAGAAGGCCATGTGTGGACAAAGGCACATAAGGAGCGATGCTGCCGCGAGCCAAGGAACACCCGCAGCTACCAGAAGCTGGAGAGGCAGATCTGCGTGCATGTGCAGGTTTTTCACCACACCAGTCAGGGTTTCTGACTTGGGCCGATAACTGGGCATGTGGGTGGGGGAGTGGGCGTGGGCAGCAGGATGCAATGTGGGCCAAGTGCCATGGTGCTGGACTCTTCCCAGGCCTGATGGCTGCTTCTCAGGTCGCCAAGCCTCCTGTCTCCCTGCTGTCTGCTCTGTATTTTAGTCCAGAGCATCTGGCCACAGACAGCCCAGCAGAAGCCAAGTCTGTTGTTCCCTATCTCCAATGGCAAGGAAGGAAAAAGCAGAGGCGAAAATCTGATGCAAAGTAATCTATAATTTCTGTACATTTTCAATCAGGCCGCTTGATCCCCTGCTCCTTCTCCTTCAGAGGAGCCTGCCAGGCCAACTCTGCTTCCTGCCTCTGAGCCTCTCACCTCATCTGCAGCCCCAAATTTGCCCTGAGGTCACAAATACCTTTCCAGAGAGGCTCCGGCTGCCTGGAGGGCTGTCCGAAGCAATCACGCCCCCCAGCTCCCGCAGGAAATTGGAGGAACAGAAGCCAATTTGCTTGTGCTTTTCTCGTTGTGCTGCTCTCTGTATATACCCCTCTCTCCTAGAGAAAGAATTAACTCACCGAATGGAGGAGTGCTCTTTGCCAGGAGGTCGGCTGCTACGGCTAGTCCATCAACCAATAATCAGTTTCATGTAAATTTGCCGGAGCTGCAGGTGAGGCAAACCCACCTCCCGTCGCTTCCCTGCGCATCCCTTTACATGGGGTTAGGCTACCGCCAACAGCTGGAAACAGAGTCTGGGATCTGGAGGAGAAAAGACTCGCTGTTTGGAGATGAGCACTGGATACCCAGAGGACCTGGTGGGAGGGTCACGGTTGCATCTCTATCTTATGTTCACAAAACACCCCTTCCTCTCGTCTGTCTGAGACAGGCCCTGCCCCTCACTAAATGAGCAATTTCATGATTAAGCGGGCAAAGTGTAGCGGGGCAAGGACTGAGCCTCCGCTCTAGCCGTCTTGGTCTCAGGTCACTTCCCACTTCTACTGTGGCATTCCAAATTCTCTTTGAAGCTTCTAATGGACCAACATTCAAAGGGCATTTTGATAATTTATGTCTAGCTTTCAGGGCTGTAGTGACAAGACTAGAATCAAGATGTCTTGCTCACTGCTCATTGAGACGTTTACTTTGGGCTAAGGTGGTCTGTGACATCGACTCAATAGTGGAAGATGTTCTCGAGTGAGGAGACCCCTCCGTCATTACCTGCTCTGCAGTGGTTGACTCTTCTCCAGAGGAGCAAAGAGAAGAGGCCACGTTTCCATTTACTGCCCCTCACTTTGACTCTTAAGGGTAATTTTTCCTCAGAAAAAAAACATTCCCTTGAAAATTGACGCGTACTATGAAATTGTGGGCTATAATCTTCCATTTGATTTTTGTCAGTTAAATTTACACCCGAAGTGTGGATTTTTACTTTAGGCGACTCTTTTGATTCTCCTGGTCGACTGCAAATTTAGCAAAATCGGCGTGCACATGGCTTTCTGGTAATTACTGGTGTATACATTCCCTCCTCGTCCCTTCAGGATCTTGCTGGCAAGGTCCCTGCTCTCCTGGGTTTCAAGGAAGAGAGCATTAAACTCCGTTCTGTGCAGAGCTGTTGGTTAAGACAATGTCCTCAGCACGATGGGGTTTGTTAAATGTCTTCCAGATCCTTCCTTGTGTTTGGTTGGGCGTGGGCGTGGCTTCCACTCAGGTCCTGTCCTGCTTTGAGGTTCATGTTGAGATGGCATGGGAGCTAGGCTTTTTGGGATTCCAGTCCATTCTGTGCCTCTTCAGGAGGCTCCTCTGATCCCTCAGGACACAGAGCATGAGTGGGGTCTGCTTCTCTCCCTCCCCTCAGTAAATAAAGGGCTGAGGCAGCACTGGCCTGACTCCACAGCCTCGACGCTTCGATGGCGATCCCAGCCTGGTGCTCGGCATGTGTGGGAGGTAAATGTCATGTGGCCAGCAGTGTTACCAATGTCCCACCTGCTCCACACGCTGGGGTTCCTGTGAGTGAGGGGCTGTGCAGGCATGTGGGGTGGGCGCTGACTGTGGGTGCTGCTCCCACCCAAGCCCTTGGGGCACTCGGTGATGGTTTCCCTGCTCCTTTCCAGAGGTGCCCAAGACATATCATCACATTCTCATGAGTCACATCTTTAAGGTTGTGATTTGGAGGCAGGGAGTAAGACAGATTTAGCAGAAAACACTTCTAGAAAAGGAGCAGGGAACAGACTGCTTTCAGTGTATATCACGGGAGGTGTCTGGCTCCAGGACCATGATGCACCGAGTCATTCTTCCACGTACTGCGTGTGGACTCCCAGCCCCTCACGGGGCATCCTGGGCTCCCCTCATCTGTCCAGGAATGGAGTAAAAGCCCCACGGATTCATTTTCCTCCTCCTCACCCTTTTCCCATCCCACCACTGGGCATGTGCTCTGCAAGCAAGACTGGGGCCCCTCACCTGCCCCCTTTCTGCCTGGGGGAAGGGAGGTGTTGATTTGAGTGCCCAGCGTGGCCAGCTCTCTCCCCACCCCCACATTTGCAGATATTATATTTCTGATGTTCAGTCCACTGGCCGAACTTTCCAGACTCTGAGCTGGTAGTGGGCTCAGGATGGAGTCAGTTTGACTCCCCTTTGAGTATGTCCCGAGGGCGGCTCCCAGACCTGGTGTGGGCTGGAATAAAGCCTGGCTTCGTGGGCACTTCCCACCACCAGGCACCGTGCTGAGAGTTTCTCATAGATTGCCCCATTGGAGGTTTCTTATCTCTGCCGCACAAAAAGGAAACTGAGTCTCAGAGAAGGTAAGGGGCTCACCAGTGGGACCCCATGAACAAGTGCATGGTTAGCAACCAGGGGGCTGCAGTGCCCTCACCTGAACCACCTCACAAACCCGGGAGCAGGCCAGGCCTTTGAGTGAGCCAAACTGTGCTGACTGGGCACCTGAGGGGTGTGGGGTCAAACAGCTGGACAGGCTAGTTACCGGAGACCTGGCTGGCCTTCAGACTCAGCCTGGCTCCTGCAGGATCCACCCAAGGCAGGCCCCTTCCCTGCCTGCATGGTCAAGTTCAAACTACAGCCTGCAAGACCCCAGTCTCTGCCCCCCACCCGCCCCTGCCCCATGCCCGGCCCTCTCTGTAGCCTTACAGAGCGGCCTGTGGTTCCTGAGGGCTGCCGTCTCCAGCCCTCCAGTGGACATGCACGGAGCAGCTTCCAGTTCCCGCCACATGGAGACTGTAAGCCCGTTGCCCTCATCCCCTTGGACAGACCTGTCTGCATCAGCCCCCTCAGGGGCCAGGTCTTGCTCACTGCTATGTTTGAGCCTCAGGCATGTGGCCCTGTAAGGACAGGTGCTCGTGGCGTGACGGGTTCACGTGCACCCTAACGGGGGCTAGCCCTAGGCAGGGAGAGGACCTCCGACCAGGTTCTCATTTTCTTTTCCTCAAAGGAAGCTTTCCAGTGGTCACTTTCTTAACAGCACCATGGCTTTGGAGGTCAATGGCTAGTTAGGAAACAGAGGATGGACACACCCCTGAGGAAGCGCTTGGACTATATGGAAATAGCTGCAATCTCCAGGGGAGCCTGAGGGCAAAGAGGGGGCTTAGAGGTGGGGAGTTGCTCCCCTGATACAGCACCTGTGTGCAGACGCACACCTGTAGACACATGAATACCCACATGTGCACACATGCAAACATACAGAAACACGTGCACATGTATACACACGCAGCACAATGCATATATGTATACACACAAGCACGCATGCACATTGACACATACACTGAGGCATGGCCCCGCCTCCAGTCCCACTCTTGGCCTTTTCACCAACACATCCAGCACTGTGTTTGAGGAGGAGGGGGCTTCTTTCCAGTCCACTTCAAATAATCCGACGAGCTGGGGAGGTGAACCAGGATTTAAATGAGCCCATACATCTGAGGCTTTGGCCGGACCCTCTTAGAGCTAAAGATGGTTGTCTCTAAATCCAAATATTTGGCTGTCGCTATAGAAACCCAACCCTCGCTCATTGCAGCGAGGCAAGGAGTCTACTGTTCTCTGCATGTTCTTCTCATTCTGCCTTTGGAGCCACAGTCTGGACCCCTCATTTTACAAATGAGCAGAGACCCAGGCAGGGGAGAGGACCCACCCGGACATCAGCGTGGGGGAGGGCACTGGGCCTGGGTTGGGGCCATCTAGTTTGCTCTGCAGTCAGCCCCGCGTCGCCAACCACTCTCCCTTCCTTCCTTGCGTGTGCTTATAGCACTTCCTCCCGCTAGGTGCACCGAGATCAATTTGTTCCCCCATTACAGAGAATCAGTCTATGCTGTTTTAACATCCAAACGATGGCTCCAAACGAGACTTCTCGGTTACATCTGAAAATGTAATAAAATAATTCTTCGTGCTGACAGCCCCTGTGTAGGCCATTTGGAAAACATGAAAGGATGAATGCTAAATGTTCCTTCCTCATGCCTGGTGTGCAGAGCGTGCCCCGGGATAATCAGCCTTGACTCCTGCAAAACTTGCTCTCGGGGTTGCCAGAGCTGATGGAGAGGAAGTGATAACCCTGTCAGATGAGCTGCTGTGACGTGTGTCCGGGGCAAATGGCCAACCTGGGAAAGTCACAGCTCCCTTCTCTTAGATGGCCCACTGCTTGGGTCCACCCTGAGGCTCAAGCCCCTGGGTGCGGGTGCAGCCTTCCTGCCCCCAGAGAGCTGGGGGGAATCTGCAGGTCGTTACTTCTGACTCCTCTTCCCCAGGTAATTCGGGGTGTGTCTGGCTGTCCTTCCCTGACTCTTGACCCACTTTTGTCAGGAGAATTAGTACTTTATGTGGTGGTGATTTTAAGTATGAGCCAGACAGACTCAGGCAAAAGAGGCATATTTCGTTTTTAGTATCACCACCCTCTCTGCACCCGAGCTTCCCCACGGGTCCCTCCTGCTTGCTCTGCCTCTCTCATCCTTTCTCATTTATTGGATGCTATCCTGCGGACCTGGACATCTCACCCGGGCTACAACACTACCAGGAGCCCAGGCGTGAGGCGGGTCCCAGAGGAGGAGGCTAACTCTGAACTTCGGACAGAACAGGGAGATGCCTGGCAACGAGATTTGCATCCTTTATGAAAGCAGAGATGAGAGTGGCATTACTGAGGGAACACCAAGAAACTTTTAAAAGGCTTGGGAGACAAAAAAGAGGAAACACAATGGAATATAGAAATAATGGGTCATTAAGTGTGTTTCAGAGGAATTGCTTTTAGCAGCAATAATGAGTGTGCGCACTGGATACTGGAAATAATCGGAGGTCTGTTCTCGCCTCTCCCATGGCTCTGCCTTCTGCCCTTGGTTGGAAAATGCTACCAAGTGGACAGAGCTGGCCTGGCTGATCCTTCTTGTGTGCAGATCCCAACCAACAAGCACCTCACTCACATGATTTAACCCCAAGAGGACCCACACCTGATAAAATCCATTAACTGGCCACTCCTTACGGCTGTCCTGGCAGGAGTGGGTCTTTCTCTGGGAACGTGGACAGACAGCTCTTCAAGAGCCTGCTTCGCTGGGAGTGGGAGGAAGCCCACCCTGCCCAGAGAGTCTTTTTGGAAAAGTCTGAAAGGTCTGTATTACTGATGGAATCCAGGCAGCCCAGCCCTGGGACCTGCCCATTTGGATATTTCTGGGTCTGAGAGCTGCCTCTGCCCTGCAGGCGGTGCCGTTTCCAAGCCCACGCAAAGGAGAGAGAGTGGGCAGGTTGTTCTCACCGTGGTCAGATGGAGTACCTTATTTCTAAGGGCAGGAGTCAATGAAGGGTGAGGGGCGGACTCCAGCCGCCCATCAGGGATGCTCCCTGGCCTCCAGGGAGCAAAGCTCGCAGCCCTTCCCCGCCTCCCAAGGCAAACTGTGAGCTATGTCAGGGTGTGTGTGCTTCTGTTTTTACAGTTGGGTCTTGGCTTCTTACGTTGTGTCTCTTCCTGTACCAGTCTCTTATTCACACATCTCAGTCTTCTTTCTCCAGCCAAGATGGGAAGTTCTCTGAGGGTGGCAGTCGTTCTAGAACTTTCTTTTATACCTTCTACAGGCTTAAGACAGGGTAGACACGGGGCTGACCATGTAAGGTAAGCTGTACCCAACCTGGTCTCAGGACCCTGAGAAGCTCACCTCAACACAGAGATGACACCCCACCTGGTCTCTGCCCCTCGGAGTTCCAGACTCGGCCACGTGAGGGTTCTGTTGTCTGATGACCTGCAGTGGCTCTGGTTACTTCAGCGCTTGTGGCAAGTGGCTCAGAGCAGGTTTCTGAAGAGCAGAGCACAGGCAGGCCCTAGCAGTTCCCTGTGGCTGCTGTGACAATGACCACAAATACAGTGGCTTAAAACAGCACAAATTCACTATCCTACAGACCTGAAGGTCAGAACTTTGATCAATTACACGCAGCTAAAATCAAGTTGTCAGCAGAGCTGCATTTCTTCTGGAGACCCTAGTGGGGGAATCCTTTTCCAGCTTCTTGAAGCCACCTGCATTCCTTGGCTGGTGGCCCCACATCACTCCAATCTCTGCTTCAATTGTCACATCTCCTTCCAGACTCTGACCCTCCTGTCTCCCTCTTTCACTTATAAGAATGCTTGTGATGACATTGGGCCCGAATGGGTCATCCAGAATAACCCCCCGTCTCAATATCCTTCACTTTGTCACATCTGCAAAGCCCCTTCCCTTTTGCCACATAAGGTAACAGGTTTGGGGGATAGGATGCGGACATTGCTGGGAGCAGCATTATGCTGCCCACCAAAAAGGTACAGAAAATGTGTAGGCAAAGCCAAGAGAGGGAGGGGGCATTGCCAGAGGAAGCAAAGGAGAAGCCCACTTGGCTGGGCATCCAGCTGCTGGAAGGAGGAGTTAAACGTCAGGGTTCAGTAAAGGGCTGTTGACCTTTCCTCTTCGCACAGGCTTTCTGTTCCTCTGCCTTGTTAATTCCTTTTGTTCTTCACTCAGAACTTTGAATTCTCTGCCACACACACACACACTCACACACACACACACTCAGACACACACTCAGACACAGAAGCACATGCTACTTCTTTCTTCCTTTTTTTTTTCTTTCTTTTTAATTTGGCATTTATTGAAGCTGATGGAGTGAACTGGATAAGAGTACCCCAGAGTGACTGATGTGCCACTTAAAATATTGAACATCCATTTAGAAAAAAAATGTACTGAACATTCGGTCCCATCACAGCATGCGTGACTCTGCCCCTGCACCCTGGGGTCTCGGCCAGAGAGCAAATTCCCCCAACTCTGGCCTCGGAGAGCTAGGCCTGTTTCTCTGCTGCAGAAATGGAAAATCCCAGAGAACAAGGTCATTAAGCAAAGTTAGTGACAACAAGAGCAAAGGGAAGGTGGCAGCCGCCAGCGGGTCCCGGGGAGAGGTCGCCTCGGAGGCCTCTTGGAGAACAGACGCCCACGGTGAGGCCTTGGGTGCGCGTGGGCTTGAGGTGCTCCCGATTACAGGAAGTTTTGTAACTATTGTTTCCTGTTTTTCATTAAAATCCTGTGATATTTTAAGTGTGTTGTGTAACTTTGTGACGGCAGAGAAGGTTACACAAGTCTTTTATTTTTTAATTTAGAGATAACAGCATTTCAAGAGAAACTGAAGACTCTTTCCCGGTCATCAATGCAATCCATGCTTTCCTAAGACTGTGCTTTTACACCTCTGTTTTCAATATTTTGTAATAAAGAATAAAACCAGTACGTGTAATTCCATGGAAATGCCTGGTGACTGCAGCCGTTAGGGGCAAGGCTGCCTCAGGATTTGGGGGTTGACCTGGAGTTCACTGAGTTCCGTGACTCTGCTGCTGGGGCATGTGTCTAAATCCTTGGAAGTCCAGCTCTTGACTTGAATTTCATAGTGCATGAAAACAGGTTTCTGGTGAAAAACCCAATATTTCCTCCTCTGGCCAGGCTGGAAGCATATCAAAGGCAGACTTCCAGCTGCTGGTATTTTTCTCACGTTCCCAGCTCTAACCAAGAAATGCAGACCTGCACAAGCGAATCCAGCCAGCAAGAACAGGAGGATGTGGTCAGGCCTCGGAAGGATGAGGCTAAGGCTGGACTGTGGGTGGAAAATCAGGCCAGTGGCTCTCGTTTCATTGGAATGAATTTTCCTGTTGCTGTGGCAGATGAGAGAAATGCAGGCTGATGATGGAAAGTCTTGGAAATTGTTCTCAGTGACGCCTGCTAGAATGGTACTTGGAGGTACCTGGGAGGGCGGGGAGGCAGCAGAGGCTGGGAGACCGAGAGGCAGCTTGTTATGGCCCAGAAGCCTCTGGACCTTGTGAACTCTGCCCTGCAGCATATAGAAGAGTCTAGCCTCACTGCACCTGATAGAGACCCTTGGGCCACCTCTTCTGACCCTCCATCTTGGTTGGGGGTTGACAATGTCTTCTGTTCTTAAAGAAGTCAGACCTCAGCATCCAGACTCTCTGTTTGGAGCTGTAGTAGGATCATCAGGTTATTAGAGACTTTATACTTCAATATTTGGTCAAAACTCAGCTCATAGTTTTGTTGCCTAATAGATGGCTATATCCAGTGTAATCAGGTTGTTTTAGCAGATTTTAATCGTCACTAATAAAACATGAATACACTGATTTATTGGGAAACTCAATCAATGACACCTTCCATCTTGGATACTGTGCTTAATGAGTCCAGCAATTAAACTCTTGAGGGAGTAACATGGGTGACTGGTGGAAAGTTCAAGAAAGTTTAAACCGATTCTATCAAGCCTGTCCCAAAGCCTACCTGAGGTTGTGGAAAAGATGACTCTGAGGGCATCCTCTTCTTTTGAACATCAAAGTCATTTTTACATCTGGTTTCCATGTCTTCACTGGCCCCTTATCCATGTGTTTGCAGTGCTCACAACGAAATTTCTAAATTCTACCTTGTCCTACGCAGGTTACACCTTATTGATCATTTTAATTCAATATTTTAAAATGGTTAGCCAACTGCATTTCACTCACCCTTTCTTCCTTCCTTTCTTTAAAATTCTCTGTTTTCCTGATCTGAGCTGTATGTTGGTCCATGGTCTATGGTTCCCAACCCTGGCTGCACAGTCAAACCACTGACGCTGGGTACTTTCTAGACCAGTTTTGTCAAAATTCTGCACTGCGGCCCAGGCAAGGCATTTAAAACTATCTCGCCAGGGGACTCTATGATGATGCCAAGTGTGCAGCCTCTGCTCTCTATCTCCCTGCAGGTTTTCTACTTTTCTTAAAACTGGAGGAAATAACACAGAGAAATGCACACAAAGGTTTGCTTAGGTCAATGGATACGTGCAAAAGCAAGCAGTTGTCACAGAGTCATAACTTCCCTGTGTCCCGGAGTGTGACTGCATGCAGGCAGACAGGGCTGGTTTCCACCATTCTTGGACGTCACACATCTGGGAGAAGGGGCACACACAAACCACACCCAGCCGACCCTTGGGGAAACTCACGAATGTAACCAAGAGATTTATTGAGGAATTTTTTAAATGCAGGATTCTGTGACCTTCACCACATATGGGCCCTTTGGGAACGTTTCCAGGATCAGAGAGGATCGATTTGCAATGCTATTTGTTTGTGTGCAATTAGGAGCAGCTCAAGGGCTTCCTCAGTCACCTCTGTTTCCCCAGAGCCGAATTTCTATCTGTGCTGGCTTTGCCATCACCCTTCCCCATCCACAGCCCAAGGAATGCTAAAGGCAAACACCAACCCACACCGGCTGGAGTTAGCACAAACTCCGGAGGACACGAGTCCAATGTAATGAGGCCGCACAGTAACCCCGGGACGCTCATTCCCTGCCTGTCTAGGAGGTGGACCAACACAGGGCATAGTATTGATACTCGGGCAGCAGGTTTGTCCTTCTCAAGCTCAGGGGAATCTCAGCCAATGATTTCCTCTGTCCAAGCTCAGCTCCCTCATCTCTAACCTAGAGTGGATAACAAGGACCTTTTAGGTTTGTTGTGATGATAAAATGTGATGATGTCCCTATGAAAAATGCCTGGTGCAAGGCAGCTGCTCGTTGGCCCTTATGCATGCTTGGTTACCTGCCTGCCATCTCCTTCATCAACACTAGTGACCTGAAGTTATTCCACCCCCATTAGGACGTGGAAACTCAGGTCCAGCCTGTAGCACGTCCACGCAGAGATAATAACTGCGGAGCTCAGTCTCTCCCCAGCGTGTTTCCCTCCACGGTTCATGGCCCAGTGCTGCACGAGGCACACTGTGTAACCGCGCAGCAAGCCTCAGGCGGGGGCTAGAATCTGCACTGCACTGGGCACTGGCTGGGGTGGGGTCTCTGTGCTGATGTCACCTACATGAGGGTCTCTGGGGTTTGACCCTAGTTCTCTCAGTGGTCTGGGGTACTCAGTGTATTTGTTTCCTGTGGCTGCCATAACAAATTACCCTGAACCTGGTGGCTTAAAACAACAGAAATTTATTCTCTCGCAGTTCTAGAGGAGAGAAATCTAAAATCAGGATTGGTTCCTTCTGGAGGCTCAGAGGGAGAATCCATTTCATGCCTCGTTTCTGGTGGCTTCCATTAATCCTTGCTGTTCCTTGGTTTGTAGCTGCAGGACTCCAATCTCTGCTTCCATCCTGTGTGTGTCTCTTTGTCCCAAATCTCCATCTCCTTTCTCCTATGAGGACACTTGTCATTGGGTTTAGGGCCCACCCTAAATCCAGGGTGATCTCATCTCGAGATCCTTAACTTAATTGTACCTACAAAGACCCTGCCTCCAAATAAAGTGGCATTCACAGGTACTGGAGTACCCACACCCCTCTGTCTTTCCTGGTTTCTTGTGGAATAAAGGCTGCAGGAGGCAAAATCCACCCTAATGAAGAGCCCCCGGACGAGGGAGCAAGGAGTGGCAGATGGGGTCTGCCTCACCTGCAGAGCCACCTGGCAGGTGAAAAGAGGCAGGGCTGCACCAGCTCTGTCTTTGCCAGGTCCTCCTGCTCTCTGAGTGGCCACGCACATTGGTTTCTACCTGTGCTGTTCCTTTGACTGTGTCCTCCATAACCCAATATCATACACTCTGATGGCTCCGAGCTCTCGTCCTTGCTCAGAGCTTTGCTGAAGAATGCCTTTCTAGATAAACATTCTTCCAAAATGCTCAGGTGGCAGAGCTCCACTTCTTTATGTGGCAAACACAAATGATCTCATTTAAGATGGTAGCTTTTTTCCTCCCTTGATTTTTATTATGACCAAGAATTAGGGAGCACTGCATTATTTTGATGACAGGTGTGACATTTCACAACTGCCACATCTTCCATATTGGGAGAATTCAGGGGACACATGTTTAAGTCATTTTCCCTTCAAGATTTTTAACTGTCCAGGTAGACTTTTAAACTGCCTTTTCTGGTTTAAAAGCAGTTTCAGATTGCAGCTAACACTTGATGGGCAGTTCTTTAAAGCCGTTAGCAGCTCTTTACGGTGGAGCAAACGGACTTTTTTTCTTGCATTTCCCTCTGGGACTCTTGGAGGTATGAGACTGGACTGGGGCTTTTACACGCCCAATCTTAGCCAGTCCTTGAAAAGGTGAAATGAAAAAGTGAGATTTTCAGAGGGAGATGGATCCTGTACTATTTTAGCAAAAATATAAGGTGGGATTAGCAATTTTACTTGAGGGAACATGTTAAGAGCACTGTTTATTTAGATAATCAGCTCAAATCCTTAAAAAACAATGAATAAGAAAAGGGTATGATTTCCCACTCAGCCAGCTAATTAATAAATAAATACAGAAGAGAAGACTGCTGGAGCTCAGGCCCCCAGGAGAGCGTCCCTAAAATAATAAGCTCTTTGAGGAGATGCAGAACCACATCAATGAAAGGGGCAGGGGGCTCTTTCTGTGAGTATGTGCTGCCTGTCAAAACGCGAGGCTGAGAACTGTGTGTGTTTGTGGCAAGAAATAAAAGTTAGGTTTTGCAACCAGAGCTCACAACTGATTTAAAAAAAAACAATCAGTGGAAATACTGTGCATGGCACAGTTGCGGACCTTAGAAATCAGAGGACCCAGCATGACATACTGCCTGATGCTGTGCCCTCAGAGTGCTGCTGGCAGTCCCCAGGGCCCCTTCATCCTTCATCTGCCTCGGGACCCTTCGAAGTTGTTGGACCAGCATCCATGGTTGCTGTTAATAGACAGGGGCCCAAGGTCAGAGAAGCCAAGTGACTCACCCCAGGTCCCCCAGGTGGGCGGCATCTCCTGACTTCATGTCCTCCGATCCTTCCAGCCACAACACTTGGATCTCATCCGAAATGAACCAGTTCACTGTAAATTGCTCAGTAACAATTAGTCACAAAGTCAATCATACATGGAATCAAAGCAAACGATGTAAAGACTGAAATGGCACAATAAAAATAGAATGGACTACTGATACATGACAACACATGGATGGATCTCAAAAACGCTATGTGGAGGGAAGGGAGCCAGAAACAAAAGAATATATACAGTGTGATTCTATTTATAAAAAACTCAGGCAAAACGAGTCTATTTTGCTGAAGTCAAATCAGTGGTTCCTTGGGGTGTAGGTATTGACTGGAAGAGGCAGGAACTTTCTTGGGGTGTTGGAATGTTCTGTATCTTGGTCTGGGTTGTGGTTACACAGGTGTATATGTAGAAAAAAATTCATTGCACTCTCTGCTTACGATCTGCTCGTTTTTCTTTTTGTAAATTATACCCTTGTAATGTAAAAATAACTATGTACTGTTTTTAGAACAATCGAAGCAGAGTAAATCTCACATAACCTAAACTATCATGTCTCACATTTTTGCAAAATGTCCTCATATGAAAGTTGAATTTACACAATTGTGGAGATTTTTTTAAAAGGTATGCTTTTTTTAAAAAAAAAATAAAACAATGAGATTTTGAACTGTTAGTTTGAGCTGCACATTTTAGGAAGGATACAGCTGCATTTTTTTTAATGGAGTCAGTGAAGTTTCAAATAGAATGGATATTCACTGTAAATAAATCATTCTTCAATTCCTCCAATGAAATTAATTTCACATTCCTATTATTGCCTGCAATTCGATAACTGCTAATGCTAGTCCAGCAAATATCATTTGGCTAATGAATACAATCATTAGTGTTGTTTTCATTTTACAGTAAGCCATTATTATTACCTTCTTGCATCTGAATGCATATAAAGTTGCAATAACTTGGTTTCTCTCCCTGTGGAATCCACCCATCACAATCAGCTTCTGACATTCAACTCCCCCACCCAGATATGGTCATCCCCAGAGAGAAACATCTGGGTAAAGTTCTTAAAGAAAGTTGTTTATTCTTCCCAAGATGGTCCCTTAACAGAAAACTTGGGGAGTAATCCATCAACAACCCACTGCATCAAAATTTATTATTAAGTGATTTCTAAATGTCCAGCAAATTGTTTACTATTTCTTTCTGTGGGATTCCAGAAATAACCTTTACCCTACTCCAACAATTTAGGAAAAAAAGAAAAAGAAAGATCTGTATTTTCATTTTGTTGGAAACAAACTACAGCTAGCTGGCTTCTTGCTCTTGACTCTTATTGTAGCAATGGGGCTGCCCGCTGAGCTGCAGTCCTAGGATTTTGTCAGGGCACGTACTGAGGATATTTCCATCTCCCACCCCAAACTTCCCGCAACCATTGGAACATGTGTGTCCACAAATCATGGTTAACCAAAACAACACATAGCTCGTGTGGACTCTTTCAGGCAGGTGGGCACTGCAGGGCTTTGCTTGGAGAAGTCTTGTCATTTGAAACCTTCCCTGGGATGAGGGAGTGCCAGGGAACCACAAAGGGACATTTAACCCAAAGCCACCCACACAGTAAGCCTTCAGCTTCCTCCTGAACCCTGGCCTGTGCATCAGATTTCCTGACTTCTCTGGGACCCCAGGCCTGGCCAAGATCACTGTGGCTCCTTGTTGACCCAGAGGGCCCCTCCATCTTCTTCGTGTCACGCATGGTTGAGCAGAGCCAGTGACCACATCACTCACTCAGGGATGCCCTCAAGACTAGTGTTTGTAGCTAAGTGGCTAACTAACCTAGCAGTGGGCTACAACCTTAGAAACACTCTAAGGAACAAAGCGGGTGATTGCCTATAGGTCAGAATTGTCTTCATCAAAGACGAGTAGAAAGTTCAGCCACAGGATGCAGAGGCGGTGTTTTTGAAGGGAACATAAATGGCTGTGGGAGTGATGCAGCCAGCAGAAACATGAGTAACATAGCCCAGAGCCCTCTGGAAAGGTTCCTGTCATTTGGGGGACTCCACCAGATCACACAGCCTCTGATTTTACCAGTCACAGTCACATGAGAAGAAAACACATCAACTAAACCTGAAATATGGGGTTTGCTTTTTGCCACTAATTGGTGGACTAATTAATTAGGCTTCCCGGGCAGAAACAACTCTGCTGCTGACAGTGCCCCTGTAGCACACAGAGATCCTGGGGAGGGGGGAGGGAGACAGTTTGGCCAAAAAGCAACACCAGGGGCAAAGGGGGTGACAAAAGATTTAATGGGACTGAAGGCTTGTGACAATGGGACAGGCATGTGCCCTGCAGCCAAGGCAGTGACCTTCTCTGGTGCTAGGTTTAAGTAAGATACATGTGCAATCAGGGTGGACCCAGAGGGTCCCAGAGTGGCTCTCCAATGACCAGGGGAAAGGTGAGTGGGAGTTGGGAGGCAGAACCAACAGGTGCTCATGGTGGCAATGTTTCTCAAGGGCCTGCTTAACATGGAAGAACCTTCCAGATGGAGTGGAGAAGGCAAAGAGGAGCGTGGTAAAGGGCCACAAGTCACGGGGCCATTGCTCACCTGTGAGCACTGATCCCATCCAAGATCATGGGACAGTTCAGTCCCCAGGAAGAAGTTCCTACAGCATGGACACTTCAAAGACACAGCTCTTGGGAGAGGGAATGGTGGTGAAGGGAGGGGTCAAAGGTTGGGAGCAGAACGCACGGACAGGGGCAACACCACCAAGGTCCTCGTAGATCTAAATCCACTTCCCAGGCGGTCAAAGCCACATCCGCCCAGTTCGCAAACAGCTGGTCTTGTTGGCCGCCAGCTTGCTTACCCATCCAGCCAGGCTGGCGAAATCTGCAGAATCAAGCACACCAGTAATTTCTTTTCCTTATTGACTAACTCCCCCGACAACCACCGAAAAAGTATTAAAAAAAGACAAAAGGAAAAAAGAGGCTACCTTTGGATCTTCAGCAGATGAAGCATATTTTTAGTTTTAGCTTTCTAAATTCCGCGAATCAAAGAAACTGACTGACTGTGCTTCTCTGTGACGATCCACTGCTGGCAGCAAAGCAGAGGCCACACCGGGAGGCTGCAGATTACATTTGCAGACCTCCCAGGCTTGTGTTTTGTTGAAAGGGACAGTGACTTTGTCTCATTTAACCCCCTCTGGCTTAGAACTTTGCAAACACTGAATCCTTTCTGGAAGACACTGCATTCCCACTGATGCACGGCTACCAGACTTTAGCAATATTTCAGAGAAATGAAAAATCCTCACTTAGAGAAGTCAGAGCTGCTGCTCATCGTTGAAAAATGATATTATAGGGAATTAACACAATAACCATACCATTATCATCAAAGCAATGCACTGCAGAGTCTCCTATTACATGTGATACTGCCAAGTAAGTTGTGTCACTTCATTTATTAAGAAGAAAATCAATGATATCAGGAACAATTAAATTATTCCATAGTCTTTAGGTGCAAACATCACAACAATAATTTACATGATAAATAGTAAATGAAGCAACATGTCAAATGCTGCTGATTGTTTTCAAGTGTTCTATACATGAGGGCTTCAAGTGTGTGTGTGTATATATGCGTGTGTGTTTTAAAAAATACAGGTCTTGGGGCTGGCTCAGTGGTGTAGTGGTTAAGTTCGTGTGCTCTGCTTTGGCAGCCTGGTGTTTGTGGGTTCAGATCCCAGGCGCGGACCTACACACTACTCATCAAGCCATGCTGTGGAGGCAACCCACATACAAATAAACAAAGATTGGCACAGATGTTATCTCAGGGACAATCTTCCTCACCAAAAAGACAAAAACAAAACAATACAGTTCTTGGTCTTGTAAACAGATTTTTGACTTACTCTCTTCTCTTAGTCTTAACATTTAGTTTTTAAAATGTATTTTTAATGCTGAAAAGTTCTACACTTGTTTGACCCTCTTGAACAACAACCTTGCCTGGTCCATACTCAGCCTTCAGTGAGAACCAGGCTCATGTTCAAGACCCATGCCTGCTTGCATTGGGCTCTGTCCCTGCAGCAGGGCTGGCAGGACACTTGTGCAGCCTTCGTGGCACTAAATGCATCAGGATGACCTCCTCAAAGCCATGTTTCCAGAGGTAGAGAACTAAGGCTGGAATTTTTTGGCGTTGTTCATCTGGATTCAGAATCCACAGCCCGCGTGCTTTCTCATAGTTATTTCTGGGCATTGAGGAGTCCCCTATCTCCCCATCCCCACCCTTTCTCTGATTAGTCTCTGCCACAGCTTCCATGAGCTTCCCATTTGCTGGGTCACGTTCCTTCAGACTCACAGCATAGACAGAGGGCACGAAACAACCTTGTGGATGACAGCATCTTAACGCTGTGTCTGACTCGAGACAAGGCTGGGCATGACTCACCAGCACCAACACTCTTGCCACGTAATGAGGATAATATTTTTAAAAATATTTGCAGATATATTTTCATAACCTATAAATCCTCTTGTCCTCAGGCTCCTCGCCTATTGAAGCAGTGGGTTTTGGTGCTCTGAGGGAAGGGCAGGCATGCTAGTTAGGAAAACAAAGCCATTTCTCAGTTTTGACTGGCAAATAGGATTTGTGAGTCCCCAGCAAGCAAAGGTTTTGAAAGCAGTGCATTGTTGGGAGAGAGAAGGATTTACTAAATTCCTGTAGTTGTCACACAAAGGGCTGGCCTGCTGGATCAGATCATACACTTGTACTATAACTCTGCCGTGGAGTCATCTGAGGATGTGGGGTACAGGGAGTCTTTATCATCCAGGAGTGAAAGGAAATGCCACCTCTTCTGGGGTGGAGGTGTGTGGGAGAAGGCAGATCCAGGTGGGTGAGGGCACCAGACGCCAGAGCCCTGGCCTTCTCCCCTTCCTTGGGTTTAGCATCTAGGTATAATGGCACTCTAGAACATGGGGACAGTGGATGTGCTCTAGAACATGGGGGCAGTGGTGGCACTCTAGAACATGGGGCATAATGATGATATTCTAGAACATGGTGACAGTAGCCCACCTTGCTGACCATCTTGGGAAGGCTTTAGGCCTCGAGAGAAGCTTGACGCCTTGACCCAGAACCTCAAGCCACATGGTACATGTAGCCTTCCTGGCAGGGTGGGAGAAGGTGGCCAGAGAAGTGAGCTAGAGGCAGGACTCCTGGGTCCTTTCTTCCTGTGTGGGGTGCATAGGCAGCCCCAAAGTTCCCAAAGCCCTGGTAGGATAATGCCCTGAAGATGTGTTGAGAAGGCCAGCCAGTCAACAGGAACCTGGGGTTGAAGACAGCATAAAGGAGCTGGGGTCCCCGGACTTCAGCAAGGTAAAGACTTCTGTTGGCTTTAATTTTAAAACTTAAAATCTGCTTTTCACAGATGACTTCAGTCCTAAGAGGGGCAACTAGTCTGTGGAATGTTCTGAAGTTCTTTTATGGTTTTCCCATCTTGAGCCAAAGCGAAAGCACCCATTGTGGGTGGTTCTTGATGCTGACTCTCCCCTCAGCCAGAACAGTAGTCAATAATTTTACAGAAAACTTGACATTCCTGATGCAGACTAATTTTACAACGAGAAAGGCAACATATCTCCCTGTTATTTAGTACCACCCTTCTTCTCTCTCAGCCTGAGCACACTGAATTTGGGAACCCTTGAGGGGGCCAATGGCCACACAAGAATATGAGGCCTCTTTCTCCTGACTCTGGCTCATTTAGGATCAAGGGCCTACGATGGGGGCTTTGATTTCACCTACCCAGCTGGTGAAAGAACTAGAAATGAAAATGTTTCTTTTCTTATGCAAAGTCTGAGTGTCCCATGCCATGATGACCCATGGTAACCCATACAGGCCAGGAAAGGGAGCGTGCGAGGACCTGCTGGGTATGAACGAAGCAGTTTCCACCCCATGTCCACGCTGGGCTGCCTGGTCCTCTCCTGCAGACCTGGGGGCAGGCAACCCCTGCAAACACATATTGCCTGAATTAGTTTGCTTGGGTTTTCACTAGAGGAGAAGAAAGAGGTGTTTTCAGTTTGCATTGTATTTATCTTTTTAGTGTGCAGTGGCCCTAAAAGACAAAATGGAAGTGAGATTGCATGGGACCCAGCATGGCTCTGCCACTCTGAGGGCTGGCCACTGCTGAGTGTGGGGTGGGGGCAGCCTTGGCACAGACAAGTGATCCAGTATCCAGTATGGTAAGGAGGGGCCCCAGTGAGGAGCCAGGCAGTCACCTGCCTCAGAAGACACATGGGACACGCCCTACAATCTGCAGAAGCACCTGGATGGATGTAGAGGGAGGCCAGCGGGTCACAGAGTGATTCAGGTCTTCTCTCTCATTAGACCCCAGATTGCTCTAAGGAGCTTCTTCTGTGCCCACAGACACCTGGGCCACCAGGGGACATTTGCCGATTTTACTATTCTTCAAGAATTAAATGGCAGAATTTGTTATTTTAGGGAAAAATTTGTTATTGTAGGAAAAAAGGAACAATTTTGATGGGCTTATTTATGTAATAATTATAAGAATTAGTCAAAAATGCCACGATGGGTGGCATGGCATTGCATTCTTTCAGTTTGAAGGAGTAGAAAGCTCAGTTGATTACCTGTATTACCTGTATTGATCTGTATTAGTTTCCTAGGGCTGTTGTAACAAAGTAACACAAACTGAGTGTCTTAACACAGAAATTTATCCTTTTGCGGGTCTGAAGGCTAGACTCCAAAAGCAAGGTGCTGGTAAGGTTGATTCCTTCTGGAGACTGGGAAAGAAAATCCTTCCTTGCCTCTCTCCTGTCTTCTGGTGGCTGCCTGCAATCTTTGATGTCCCTTGGCTTGTAGACATATCACTCCAGCCTCTACCTCTGTCTTCACATGGTGTTCTTTGGATTTAGGACTCATTGGATTTAGGACCCACCTAATCCAGGATGACCTCCTCTTAACTATTTACATCTGCAAAGACCCTATTCCAAATAAAGTCCCAGTCTGGGGTTTTGTGTGGATATGAATTTTGGGGTTCACCATTCAACCCAGTGTGCTGTCCATGTGCATCACTGCTCAGTAGGGTTCAAATGGCTGTTCCTGGGTGTGGAGGCTCAGTCCTCACTCAGAAGCAGTGTTCCGACTTGAGCTATGAAAGTGGTGCACTCTGGATTTTGGAGTGTGCAGGATTCATGGGGTGATTTAGGGTCTCCAGCTTGTTTGTCTCCATTCTCACAAAGCAGAGTTCACGGACTGCCTTCCTCTCACCTCTATGAATCCCGGCACTTTTGGTACCTACTGGTGACATCTTTTCCCTTCTGTGTCCTCTGGCTCTGGCCAACGCTGGGCTGAGACAGCGGACATCTAGAAGGGGAGCACATCCCTTGGAGAATCTTAGCTTTAGTCCTGTGTCAAGACAGATCCAAAATTTGGGCTACCAAGACCTTTTTTTCTTTTTTTATGAGAAATGACCCTCTCTGGGGCCTCTCTGCATTCGTGTATAATTGAGCAACTATTGCTGAGCCTCACATGTCAACACCCAGAGCACAAATTCCTCTTGGGAGCCAATGCCAAGAAGAAACCTTCCAGGCCATCAAAAGAAAACACATGAGTGAGAGCTCTCAAATCCGTCACAGTCCCTCCCCTTTCCTGACCCTCTCTCATCGTATTTGACCCTTGTCTTTTTCCTGTGTGGCAGGTAAAATGACTTCACTGTGTCTGTGTCCCTCATAATCGTTATGGAAATGGGTACTATTTACTTAAAAAAAAATCCCACTATTCATACATTACTTTATTATTTTTTGGTACACAATGGTGCTCTATTCCTTCTGAAAATTTCAGAAAATAACAAATTTCTAGCTAGAAGAAATTTACAAGTTTCTGTCCCAACATGAACCTGAGGTTTTTGGAAGGTGCTTGCTGCCTAGTCCTAACTCCTGGACATGCCTCCTGACTCCTGCTTTCTCTCAGCTCCCTAGACATGCCCCTGGGGTGGCTGTGGGGCCGGCAGCAATCCTAGTGTAAAAACAGAGGTCTGATTCCATGGGGTCTAACCTGCAAGGGCCCCACCAACGTTATCCTAGAATTCTTATGCTATTTTAAGGCAGAAACAGGCCACCTGCAGCATAAGATGAGGGTCCACCCCCTCGCCCTAACCCTAGAATACTCTTCAGGGTTGCAGGGAGCAGCTTTCCAGGTAGGACTGGAAAGAAGGAAGAGGGGACTTCCTGCATAGTGGCCAAAGTCTTCTGGCTGACTCTGCCTGGCCAGGCAGTCCAAGATATCCCTTCCGAGAGCAATATGTGGCAGCTCCAGGAACCTGAGTGGGCCTGGGCTGGCTGGAGATGCAGGGCACCTGGCTCCCACACACCTGTACTGTGCCAACACATGGGTCCTGCAGATGTCCACATGCCAATGTAAGCTTTCTGGGTTTCTGTCTCCTTCACTATCCTGAGTCATTGAAAATTGTAATTATCTCTGTTGCTTCTTCCAGGCCATTGGTATATGAACTTGGTATAGTTATCCCAACATTGATCTCAGAAGTGTGCACTGCAGCAGATGTCACGGACACGGAGTATGAAACCTTGACTTTGATTTCCACCACCAACTCTTTACTCCTGCCTGCTCCTGCCCCCGACCTTTCAAGTAGTCATCTCCTTGTCCTTGTTAAACATGTAAAATATGTCATGCTCTGTGCTCATCTCTGGTTCACAGGCTGTAAATCTGGCACAAATTCTGGATTATTTTTTGTGTTGGGGAAACACAGTTCTGAGGAACTATTGCTGTTTAAACCCCAAGGCCTGGGCAATGAAAGCCCTTGCACTGGGCACCACGTTTCAAGCTCTCTAACCAGCGTTCCAGTAGTTATCAATGCTTCACTCCTACGCTGGCCAGTGGGCATCAGGCCACCCTCAGAGTTGGAGACCAGTGTCGTCCCCAGCAACGTGAGGTCCTAAAGCAAACAATAAGAAATACAATGTTAATAGGTCTAAGAGGTAAGACTTACACATTTATTTTTTTCACTTACAATGTTTACTTATTTTTTTTTTATTATAAATCCCATACCATAAATTTCTACAATAGAGCTGGCATCAAATTTAAAGATTATCGTAGGAATCAACTTACAGCTCTCCTTTTGGAAAAAACCGGGGAGTGTGGTGTGAAGTAAGTGGAGGGAGTTCCTAAAAACCTTACTGGGAGTCACCTATTTACAAGGACCAATAATATTGGAGGTTGAGGAAAATATGGGAGAATTCTCTGCTTGATTTTGTTCTTGTTGTTCCCTAATAAACATTCAAAATTGAGTGGAATAAAGAGTCATTATGTGACACTACTTTGGTCCTCTCTGACCTTGTTAATTCTATGAGGTGGGAAAAAATCTAGCAGTGACTTGGTCAGGGATAAGTAGCCCCAAATGAAGATGGTTGAGAAGCAATTTGCAGTTACAACAAAAACAATAAAACAGCAACCAAATAGCCTGATGGAACACTTCTCTCTAGTACAATTTTTCACTAAAAAGGCAGAATTGTCTCCAAACAGAGTAATAAACACAAACCAAGGGCACATCCTTTGGTCATGGAGGATGAGCCCCAACTTGGAGAATCTGATTCCAGGTGCAGGGCTGTTAATGAATTTGCAGGGAGAGTATAAAGATCAAAGTCACCCACTATGATAACCATGGCCACAGTTCCCTCCCCAGCTTTCTCAAGCTGCAGAGTGGCTATGAGTAATAGAACCAGAGCTGGAGGGCTGGATTTTATGATTTATAAGGGACGGATTAAAACAATACCTTGGTTAATAGGAAGGGTGGCAAGGAATACTGGCACTTTATATATGGGTAAACAACATGGCCAAAGAGAACTCTCTTATTCAAAGATGAATAGACAGCAATAAAATAGCATGAAGCCCATGTAAAAATTCCACAATGAAAAAGAAGATAAGGATATAACATGAATTGGAAAAATAAAGAGTATACTTTGAAATAAGGTGTAGTTCAACAAATAGAAGAAAATTTAAGATATTTATAGCTTCACATTCTCAAGGACATTAATGAAACATTGATCTTGTGAACAGAGATGAAAGATAAGGTGATAAGACAAGAAAAGATAATTGATAACCAATTGATCCAGTCAATAAATTTTTAAAAATTAAATATTATGACATGAATTGGGAGCTTACTATAAGCATCAATGAGCAGAATCAACAATATAGAAAGGCAAATTAAGGAAGCAAAGAGTATGCTAGGAAATGTCATCCCACTACAGAAAGAGGACCAAGAGGTTGCACTCATTTAGAGTGAAGACTGTAAATATGGAAGACAATAAAGAAGCAGATCATGAATAATTGGTTTATCTGAAAAAAGAGAGCAAATAAACTGAATTGGATGGTTAAACATGCTCATTTGGGTGTACAGGAGAAACTGGAAAAGGCAATGAACTCAGACACATTGTCAAGTTAACAAACTTGAAGTATAAGAAAGATTTCTACTAAACACCTAGAGAAAAAAAAAAAATCAATTCACCTACAAGAGAGGCAACAGATAAAACAGCCCCCAAATAAGGCACTAAAAGAGCAAGCTTGCCCCTACGGACTCTCATCCTAATTAGATGCCAGTTGACAATGGAGAGACAAACTCAGTGTTTCCAGAAAGAATGGCATGTGGCCCCAAACGTTAAACCCAGGCATGTAGTTGTTTATATATGAAAAAATGGAAAAAATGCTTAAATATGTATGAACTCATGAGGCAAATAAATTAGTTATTGACTCAATAAATACTTACAGAGTCAACGATTCTGAAAATGTGACTAGAAGAGGTAATCTTATTCAGTAAATAAAGTCAAAAACTCCTAAGTAAAGTTATCCATGGTGTGAAGGGACCAGTAAGAACAACTGAGTCTCCAAGAATACAAAATCAAAACTAAGTAACTCTTGTTAATAGGAGTATAACCCAAATTTAAACACTGTCATTCTTGAGAGGAAAACTCCATAATATATGAACATGATGATGCAGCTACAGAATTTTGGCACAAAGCCCCCAGAGATTCTCAGGACACCCCATAAGTGAAGTGGGGGGAGGGCAGGATAAAGTGTAAATGCCCAGTGAGCTCCCCTTCAATACGGCAGAGATATTAGATGTTTCTTCATTTCTCACCTCAAAAAATTGAGGAATAGGGGTTTAAGCAAGCTATTCCAGTTGCAAAGTAATCCCTACTAAGATTAAAGATAGGTCACATCACACAAGTATCCACTTGGAACAAAACAAAAAAACAAGCCCTAGACTTTATAACAACAATGACAACAGTAACAAAACAAAACAAAATCAAGGAAGCATTAGAAAGACACTTAAAAGGTAAAAAATAAATGTAAATGGTCTAAATACACCTATTAAAAGAAAAATACTCTCAGATTGGCACAAGACAACAACCATACGCGTACTGAAGACACACCTAGAACAGATTAACCCATTCTCTAGCTTTGAATCTTTCTGAGTCAAACGTATAACAGGTAAATATGAGCACAAAGATACACAGTCAAATTGAGTTCAAAGCTACAAGCATTAACAGTTGTCATCGTGAGCAAATAGACCAAAAAAAATTACAATTAATAAAGATATGTATCAATAAATATACGCATTAAACTCTATACTCTGAATGAGAACTCATTGCCAAGAAGCACTTGCAAAAGATGAACTTTAATCATTGTCCCAAAGTAGAAAAGTTGCAATCATTATTCTCAGCCCACAGTGCAGTGTGTATATGAGACAGGTAAACACAAGCTAACAAAGAAACCAAGCACCAACTGGAAAATTAAAGAAAAAAAAAAAGAATTTCTCTGAAACATCTCATTGATCAACGAAGGAAGCAAAACTACAATTGTGTACCATATAAAACATGATTATCATGAGGGATCCACTTCTTAAGAAATATCAGATGTGTCTGAAGTTGCATTTAGAAGACAAGTCATGCTTCTTTTCCTTTTAGCACTAGACAAAAAAGACCTGAGAATTAATTAATAATGAATTAACAATTCAAGAATTTGCTATCTGTAGAAAGTAGAAGGATAAAATTAACAATTACAAAAGGAGAAATTAAGGAATTAGAAAATTAGAGAAATTAAGAAACTAGAAGAAAGCAGCAAAATTGAAATATATATCCAGTTAATTCTTTTAAAGAAAAATTGAAAAAACTAGATAAATTAATCACTAAAGTAATTGAGAAAGCCAAGATATAAATATATAAATTTAGGATTGATAAGTTAGATATATATAATCAGACATATAGGGAACAATAAAAAGAAAGATGAGACAATACTTTGCATAACTCTATCCTAATTATCCAACAATATAATAACACAAATTATTAGTAATTGAGCACAGAAAATTTATTTGATTTGGGATACTTTTATTATGTTAAGAAAGTATCCTACATCATGTAAGTTTTCTGTGCTCACCTAATAAATTATATTATTATATTGATGGATAATATACATGTACACCCCCACCACACACATACACAATTAAATCAGTAGACAGCCTTGGGCTTAATTGTAAAAACTCAAGGGTGCCATTAAAGGCAGGAATCTCGATGGGCACTTGCCACCCCCATGGCTTTGTCACATTTCTCTGGAACTCTGCACGAGTGCATTAAGACAAGTTTTCTGATCTGGGAAGTCAGTCCAGAATCTAAGGAACCCCTCAACCATTGTTCAATTTTAGCCTTGTTTGTTTTTATTTCACTATTACTTGATTTTTTTTGGAGGTGGTGGTGAGAGTTCTCCATCCTCTGCCTGCAGCCTGATTGGGTTCCCCTTCCAGATGGCCACACAGAATTTTCTGGCTCCGTTCCAGGGCACTCTGTCAGTATTCAGAAGAGAGGCCCACAGAGGGTGCCCTCTCCTCCCTCAGGAAGCTGGGACATGGCTGGGAATGTCTCCCAGGCCCACAGGCTCCATTCTGTACTCAGAACTTCTTCTGCCCTCCTCAGTGCAGGCCTTTATCACTGCCTTTCTATAGTTGACTCTTTGGTGGCTATGCCCATCTTGGTTCATAGTAGCAGCTCTACAAATGCCAGTTCTTCCCTCAGCGTGTGCTAGGGGTTGTTTGAAAACCGGAAAGGGAACTTCGGCCTTATTCTGGGACACAGGGCGTTAAAATCAGGCATTACATGGTATGATGGTGAAAAAGCACCTCACCATGTATTCTCAGGCCTGGGTAGGGCTGCCTAGTCACGGGAGCACTGGGCCCAAGAAGGCCTTAATGACTCTGGGGCTCCAGAGCTCATTACAACTATGTATACCCCGAGAGCGGCAGGAAGTGGTTGGAAACCCACCTTTGTTATTATTTCTAGATAGTCTAGTGGGAGACAAATCCAGTAGGAGTGAGTATGTCATAGTACAAACAACACTAGATTGTCATACTCAATTAACTTGTATTTATTGAGAATTTGCGGAATGTATAGTTTTGTGCAAATCCTGGGTGGAAATTGATAGACGATGCCATACAATCCTTTCCCTCTAACTGTTCACTGTCTAATTGAGGAAATAAAGACTCTTACTTGCCGTATAGTTTTGTTTTGCTTTCCCATTCATTGATGTCAAAATAGCGGTGTAGACGGTAAGTATGAGAGGAGGTCGAAGGTGGAACCCTCCCTCGGAGAAGTGCTGTTCCAGGTGGGTTAGGAAGTAGAGAAAAAGACCTAGAGGGACGAACATGAGAATGAAAAGTATTTCATTCAAGTAGGTAGAATGGTGAGAAGAAAAGCAGAGATGGAAGGTGTGCTTGGGGGTCCACGGAGAGCCGACGCATGGAGAGGAGCTCTCATACAGGAGAAGAGAGAATACTCTGAAACAGTGTTGGCCCTGTCAGTGGACAGATGTGAAGACCAAGCTAAGGAGGGGACTGGGTGAAGGGCAGGCCACAGGCAGCCTGGGATGTATTGGACAGAGACTGCTATTGAGGAAGATAATCCTTGGCATAGTGTGAAATGGACTGGGAGTGGGAGTCCAGTGAGCTTCTGGAGTGGCTATGTCTGATCAAGGGAAAGAAATGCAGGTGCCAGAAACTTCACTACGAGGCCACAGGACCTGGTGACTGGCTCAGGAAAGAGGTGGAGGCGGGGGAAGATAAGAGGAGGTAGGGGAAGGAGGTGTGACCTTGCTCTTCAAGTATGAAAATCCAGACCTATCGCTGAGAATGTACACCCTTCAGCCAGGATGTGGAGTCACCACCCAGGCGAGGCTCTATAGCAGTGGGCACCTGTGGAGAAGGAGAAGCAAGACGACATCAGGTCCAATTTGCAAAACCAGCAAGCAGACCCCACTAGCAGAGATGGGCTGTCGTGTGCCTGCTGTTCCCACCGCAGACGCTTCCTTCCCTGGATGTCATGGGAGGACCGTTTTCATCTTTGTTGGGGGCAACTAAAATGTGAACAGTTTCGTTTACTGGGAAGATCTACAATGACCACCGAGAATAACGGCCAAATAAAAAGATATGCTATATGAGTTTGGGAAAGAAAAATGTACCCTATGCTTCAGGATGTGATTGAATAAAATTGGCCTTTACCACTTGGAAAAGCACTGTTCTGTGCTTTTCATGGCACTTCATAAACTATGGCGCCTGATCAGAGATGCCCAGAGTGGTGGCCAAGAAATGACTTTATAGCCGTCATTGTGTTCCTCAGGAAAAGGAATATTTCGTGGAAAACCAGATGAACCTTGCACAGACTAACTGTATAAAATCTGGCCACTTTGGTTCAATTGATCTATTGTGTACATTTCACATGATTTTTATTGATATTTCTCTCTTCTTCAGGTCTCGGAATGGGAGGGGAATTCTACCACTTGTTTCATACTGAATTTTTAGTAAGAGAAAAAAAGCCTGGTTTTAAACTGATAATAATCATACATCCATTTTTTAGGGAGTAAAAGGGGATGGTGATGCTAAGTATGTAATAAGAACAAACAAAATCCTTAGCCTAAAATACCTCTGGGCATGTACGTTCCTGTCCCAGAACCTCCAAGAGGATGCAGACAACACAGGGAAACGAGCTTTTTCCAAATGCACATCCAGCTTATTTTGGAAAGAGATTCCTTTGGGTCTCCACGTCCACAGGAGAGAGGGCCGCAGCCTCCTCCGACATTTGGACATGTGGTGTGTTTCCATAGGAACTTTATTTCCTCCTTTGAATCCCAGATACTTGATGACGTTTCTAGGCTTGGGAGCATGCGTGGGACCAGCAGAGAGGTAGAAGGTGAGGCCATGGGAGCTGAGGTCTGAGTGAGGGAGGAGGCCCCTTGTCAGCCAGACCCCCTGTGGGCTCACATGAACTTTGCCATGTGTCATCGCCCTTGCCTTTTTTCTTTTCAAGTTTTTTATGGTAAAATATAACAACATAAAATTTCCCATTTTTACCATTTTCAGGTGTACAATCCAGCAGCATTAAGTACATTCACAACGTTGCATAACCATTACCACGACCTATTTCCAGGACTTTTTCATTATCCCAAACTGAAACTCTGTCCCCATTAAACGCTAACTCCCCACTGTCCCCTTGCCCACCCACTGTAACACCATTCTACTCTCTGTCTCTGAATTTGCCTATTCCAGGTGACTCATACAAGTGGAATCATATAATAGTCGTACTTTTGATTCTGGCTTATTTTGCTTAGCTTAATGTTTTCAAGGTTCTTCTATGTTGTAACATGCAGCATAATTTTACTCCTTTTTATGATTGAATAATATTACATTATATGTATGTATGTACCACATATTTTTATCCATTCATTTGTTGATGGACACTCGGGTTGTTTTCATATTTTGGCTATTGTGAATAATGTCACTGTGAACATTGGGTATACAATCAGAAGTGGAATTCTTAGGTCGTACGGTAATTGTATGTTTAACTTTTTGAGGCATCACCACACTGTTTTTCACAGTGGCTGCACCATTTTACATTCCCACCAGCAAGGTATCAGGGTTCCAATTTCTCCACATCCTGGTCAATCTTGTTATTTTTCCATTTTTTATTTTTTACTTTTTTGATACAGCCGTTCTAATGGGTGTGAAGTGCTATCTCATTGTGGTTTTGATTTGCATTTCTCTAATGACTAGAGATGCTGAGCATCTTTTCCTGCGCGCACTGGCCATATCTTGGCATTTCGTTTACATTTCAAATAAGTAGGAAACTACGCCCCAAGTCCTGATCTTCACCCAGGTTGAATCTCTCATTCCACTTTGTCCAGTCTGAGCCTGGAGGTGACAACATGGGCCCCTCCCTGAGGGAGAGCAGAAGTGAGTGGGGAGGTGAGGCTTGTGTCTTTCTAAAGAAGGTGGCTTTGAACATGTGAGGCCCAACACTAGGCCAAGAGGAGTGTGTCTGCCTCACTGCAGCTGCAGGATGAAGGATGCTGCCAGCTCTCAGCTCTTGCCATCTCAGGTTTGGCTATCCAACTCTGACCAGGTGGACATGAGCCTTGGGCCAGATGGCTGGGCTCCTGGATACTATGAGGTGGCAAATGTCCTGGGACCTCAGTCTGGCATGGGCCCTGCCCACTCTACAAGACTCCCACCAATGTCACTGCAGTCGTTGTCACCTCCTTGTGCAAAGCAGGGGCCAGTTACCAGCATCCACGGTCCACATCTGTATAGGAACCAGAGCCTGGCACACAGGCCTGAGAGGCAGTGGCAAATTTCTTGTTTTCCTTCAATGAAATCAGCCCAGCCTAATCCCACCTTGTCTACATGGGCCTGGGCTGGGGGTGGGGGGAAGGATTCTGCATTCACAGAGAAGCCAGGAGAGATTCTGGGGACATCCCTAAATTAACCATGAAGTGTTGACATTTAACTCTGAAGTGTTGACATTTAATATAGAATAACTTAAACATTAATGTAATTTAGGGCACACTGCTACTGAGCTTTAGAATTTATAAAGCCTCTCTCTGGAGATGCAAATGTCCATTTAGCCAAATGGACAAAATATTTTTACATGTCTCATATCCACACAAGACCTATGAGGCCTATGTTTTTATTTACCAAAATGTGTTGTCATGTGGCAAAATTCGCATATTTTAGACTATCCTGTGTGTGCTCAGACATTACCAATTCCAAGGCATTGTTTAGATGAAGGAACAACACTCCAACTCCTCTTGGGATACTTGAAGGAGAAGGCATGTCCCAGCATGTCCTGGGCTGTGCTCAGAACTTCTGCTGCCCTGTCTCTGCGACCCAGCCCAGCAAGACTTCCTCCACATGTTATTCAGTCATAACTTGTGTAGGATCTCGGTGTATGGAATCATCCTTCATACTGATTCATCTGGAAGAAAAATGAAGCCCTAATTTTTTAAGCTGAGGAGTCCATGTGTTTATGTATTTAGCACCTCAAGACAGCAGGAAATAATTAGCGGTTTGAGAACACGTTAAAAAAATGAGAGCTTTTTCAACTTTTGGACTCTTAATGTGCGTAACTACAAAGTAACAAGCATGCTAGAGAGAACAATACTCTTTTGTGACCAGGAGGTTACCCTGAGCCCACCTTCTAACCCCCTGGGTGCCCACAGCTGGACTTCCTGTCTCACCCAGGGCCATCACCAGACAGCTAATTTCGCTTAAAGTGCCCACGACAGTTGGGGAGCACGGTGCATTTCTTCTCCTGTGGCAGCTGGGCGGGATTCCCATAAAACACCACTTTATTTAATTTGAAATGATTTTCTGGCAGGCTTTCCTTCTAATTTGGAACCAAATATTTAAACAACCATTGCTTGCAGGTCCTAAAATACAAGCTGGTGTAAGAATTTTAAGGTGATGACAAGAGCAGAGCAGGTTTGCAGAAAGACAAGTTTAGTTCTGGGTTGCAGCCAGCCGATGGTTCTTTCAGTTATTTATCGATCGTGTGTTTGTTCCCAAGGTCAGTGAGGGCCATGGCGACAACAGATTTTTATATGGCATCTCATGTTCTTTCATTTCTCATCTTCAAGTCAGGAGGAATCACATATTCCCCCATTAAAACTCTTTTCTTTTGCCCAGTGAATTTATGAGAATAGGAATAAAAATGTACAGGACGATTTTCATCTCTTTGCAAAAAAAGCCCCTTTAGCATTGCTGTTGAACTTGGCAGTTGTGGCCTGAGGGACTGGGAAAGGGAGGGGCGTTCTTGCTGCATTATTCATCTCCCCAGGGAAAGGAGTTGCTGGATGCCGTGATGAAGCGGTCTTGTTTTTAAGAAGTCAAATAACAATACTCTGGATGGTCTTGATAGATGAGCAAATATTTTGCAGGACATTTATCTGTTTACTTTGCATTAACCACAAGACGCCTGTAGGGGGAGTTTTCTTATTACTCTTTTTGAGTAACTAAATACGGAAAATAATTTCAGGATTTTCTCTGTTTCCTGACTAATGTGCTTTTGCTCTGTTTTGCACTGAGGTTCAAATACTTTTGCACCGACAATCATCGCCTCCCATTTCTAAGGCTTGTCTCAGTGCATCTAAGACTGTGGAATGACCAAAAAAACCAACAAACAACACTTGTGAGCATCAGAGGATTTGGGAAAACACAGGGGACAAATGGGGCATGATTTAAAAAAAATGCCTTGGACATCAGCAAGGTGGGGGCTAGAGTGCAGCCTGCTGACATTCTGGGCCCTGTGTTCACTGGTCCCCGCCCGCCCTGGGTATCAGGCACCCAAACTCTGGTATCTGGGTTTAGCTGCAGGTCCCAGGGAGGCGGCAGGGCAAGTGGGAGGCAAGCCGATGAAAGGAGTGGGTCTAGGTCCTGAGGCTCTGCTCCATCCCCACCCCTATTCTGCAGGAAAGGGCAGGGTGAGAAAAAGTGAGCAGAGGGGTCAGGAGCTAGACCCCTTGTAACCATGACCTATGACCCCATGGCCATCTCCACCATTGGAGGCCAGGAAAATCTCTGCTTGGTACCAGGTAAGAGGCAGAGTGGGCTGCATCTGGTCAAGTGAAAGAGTAAGGAAATGGGGTGACATCTGCTATTGGGCAAGATGCCTATGAGAAAGCAGAATAGGCCCAGAGCCTTGGGACTCCACTTAGTACAGGGGTCACCAACCTGGCAGAAATGACAGCTGCCAGCAGGATGGGACCTGAGGGGGACTCAGAAGCTCTCCTTGACTTTCATATGTATCAACACAGCCCCTTCAGCAGCGTGTGCAAAGGCCTGGAGCAATCCAGAGGGAGAATGCTGGAAGGAGCCCAAAGCTGTTTCTGGCTTGCCTCAATATGCCAAAGCAAACCCATGGCCAAACCCTAAGTCCACAGTGGAGAACTTCTCCCCCTCTTCAGTGGGAGGGACTGCAAAGTCACATGGCAAAAGACACGGTCCAGGGAAGGTAAGGAATTGAGGCCATTGATGTAACTGATCATACAAGTGTTGGCAAGGATGTGGAAAAAGAGGTACTTCTGTACTCTGTAGGTGACAGTATAAACTGGAAACATAGTTTTGGAGGCAGTTTGGCAATATCTGTCAGAATTCAAAAATGCATACCCATTGAGAAGAACTCATCCTATAGATAGGTTTACCCAAACACCAAGAGATGTGCAAAACACTGTTCACTGCAGGATGGTTTGCGGAAGGGAAAACAATCCAAATCAAGAAGCAACCTGAGAGCCAGCCCTGATGGCCTAGCGGTTAAAGTTCAGCACGTTCCGCTTTGGCGGCCCAGGTTTGGTTCCCCAGGAACGGAACCACATCACTTGTCTGTCAGTAACTATGTTGTGGTGGTGGCTCACACAGAAGAACCAGAAAAACTTACAACTATATACAACTATGTACTGGAGTTTTGGGGGGAAAACGGAAGAAAAAAGGAGGAACATTGACAACAGATGTTACCTTAGGGCGAATCTTCCCTTGCAAAAACAAAAAAGGAAGTAACCTGAAATTGACGAGGAACTGTTTAAATAAAAATATAACATATACATAAAATGGAACATGAGTGGCCATTGGAAAAATGAGGCAGATCTCCATGTGATGACACGAACTGATATGCATGATATTTTATAAACTGAAAGCAAGCTAATGAGCAGTGTGTTAAATATTATCTTATTTGTGTAAAAATAAAGGATATGCTTATGGGTATAAAATAAACTGTTGACAGTGGTTACCTATGCAAAACAAGGCTCAAGATGGACAGTGGAATGTAGATTATGTTTTCTTTTTATATCTTCTTATGCCTCTTGATCATTTTCTACCATATGCATGCATTATTCTTCTAATTAAAAACTAGTTTTAAAATGGTTCTGTACTCATTTTCAGGCCTCAGAAATTTAGAAGAAAATATTTCTTGGAATCTTGAAATTTTTATTTTAGAAATTCACATCTTGGGCTATAACTACTCTGTGATGAGGGGAGCTGAATTCAGTCCATCTACACTAAAGAGAAATATTGACGATTAGTAAGCAAAGAAATGCCCCAAATTCTACACACTGCTAATTTTCAGTGTTCCATTTATTCAGTTGGCATGAGAATCTTCTCTCAGTTTATAGCACCGAGAATACATTAAAAAGAATAAGCAGACTCTCAAGCAGGTCCTTGGTTTCAATTTTTCTTGTGATTTGTTATCGTGCATCCTTATTATGGGCACATGTGGTTCCCTCCAGGATGCACCAGGGTACAAAAGATGGTTGTGCTCACTCTTCCCACTTCCTCACCTCTGGTTTTCTCCTCAACAACTTCAAACATGCACTCATCCCACCAACTCACTGAAATGGCTATTTCATGGTCAACTTGCCCAAGTCAGTGGCAAATTTTTCTTCTAATTTGACCAATCTGCCTGCAGCTGATAAGATGGTTACCACTTCCTCTTTCTTAGAACATTACCTTTTTGTTTTCTTGACACCAACTCTCTCAGTTTTTCTCCTACTTTATTAGCTTCTCACTCTTATTCTCTTTTGCTGCCTCTTTCTTCTCTACCACACTCCTAAACAGTCTTTGTTCCTCTTCTCCTCTTTCTTCCTCTATCCTTTTTCTTGGGTTGATCTCATCCAGTCTAATGGCTCTAAGCATCACATATACACTGATATTTTTCACAGTTTTTGTTTCTTCTGAGCAAGATCAGACTTCTGATCATCTCAAACTTAGTATTGTCAAAACCTAACTACAGGGTCTGGCCTGGTGGCATAGTGGTTAAGTTCACGTGCTCCACTTCAGTGGCCCAGGGTTTGCAGGCTCGGATCTCAGGTGCAGACCTATGCACTGCTCATCAAGCCACACTGTGGTGGCATTCCATATAAAGTAGAGGAAGATGGGCATGGATATTAGCCTGGGGCCAATTGGGCTAACAGAGGATTGGCAACAGATGTTAGCTCAGGGCTAATCTCCATTACGAAAACAACAACAATAACAACAACAGAAGACATAACTATAGATTTCCCCAATCTAGTTCCCTCTCCTCAAATTTTCCCTTTTTCAGTGAATAGCAACACCAGCTACCCAATTCCTCAGGTCAAAAACCCAGCAAATATACTTGATATCTCTTTCTTCTTAACATCCATGGATGCTGTCGAATATTCCTATTTGATAGATTTTCAAAACATGTCCCGACTCTGGTCACACCTCAGTCTCCACTGTGACATCCTTAATCCTGGTCACCACGATCTTTTGCCTGGTGACTGCAGCAGTGTCCCACCTGTCCTACTGGCTTCAATCTTTGCCCCTTTGCCTCATTCTCCTTACAACAACCAGGAACTGTGTACATAATATCTGGCTTCAAGATTCAGCAGAGATAGAATAAGCACAGTCCGCCATAGCCCTCCCAGTGATTATAACTGGAAAACTCTAGAAAGAATGAATAAAGCAGCTATCAGAGGAATCCAAAAACTTTAAAAATAGCAGGCTGAATAAGGAGGGACATCAAAACTTGAAATGACTGACACGATGATGAGTTCCCTATTTTGTTTGTTTTAATTATTCCCAACTATATAATTTCTACAAGCAATCTACTTTAATTCTAATACTATAGATAGGTTAAAAGTAAAATGGTGAAAAACATATACCAGGCAAATACAAATTGAAGGAAAGCTGGAATGGTTTTACTAGTATGACACAATATAGACTCTGGAAAAAATAAAAAAGGGACATTACTAATGATAGAAGGGTCAATTCTCAAATAGATACAATAATCCTAAATGTGCATTCGTCTAACATGAAACAAAACCAATATAAATTGAAAGATAAATAGACAAATCCATGATTGTAGCTGGAGCCTTCAACACTCCTTTCTCAGTAATCAATACAGCGAGTAGATAGTAAATCAGCAAAGAGAGAAGATCTGAACAGCACCATCAATCAACTTGACCACATTAAAATTTAAAACATGCTCCACCCAACAACAGCAGAAAGTACATTCTTTTCAAGGGCATATGGAACTTTCACCAAGAGATACCATATTCTGGTCACAAAAAAAAAACGTGACAAATATAAAAGAATTGAAATCATACAAAAATATGTTCTCTGACCACAATGAAATCCTACTAGAAATCAATAACAGAAAAATATTTAGGAAATGCTCAGATATTTGGAAATTAGGCAACACACTACTAAAATTCAATGGGTCAAAGAAGAATTATCTCAAGGATGATTTGAACTGAATGAAAATAAAAATATGACATCAGAACCTGTGGGTGCAGCTAAAGCAGTGCTTAGAAGCACATGCACAGCACAAGTAATTAGACCACACAAAAGGTTTCAAAACAACAACCTAATTTTTGGCCTTAAAAACTTGAAAAAGAAGAGTAAACTAAGCCCAAAGTAAGCAGAAGGAAGGAAATAATAAAAGAAAAGAGCAGATGGAAAAAATTTGGTTAAATCGACCCCTTTTCAGGCCATAATTGTAGCCTCAGAAAATTTCAAAGGATTGTGACCACAGAGCATGCTGTGAACACACTTTAATTATGCTAGAAACTTAAAACAAATGCACACCTAGAAAACTTCTTATATTTGGAATATTTTTTATTAAACAATTCATAGTCAAAGAAAAAATTTAAAAGTAAATTAGAAAATATTTAGAATTAAAATATAGTGAATATACTACTTACATAAAAACTTATGAGATATATCAAGAACAGTAAATCAAGAGAAATTTAAATCATTTGATATATATATTAGAAATAATAAAAAACTCAAAATTAATGAACTATGTACCTAACTTAAAAATCATAGAAAAATGATAGCAAAATTCACAAAGATTAATAAAGAGTGAGAAGGCATAATAAAGACTATTTTAGGAATGAAAATGGGACATAGGTCTGGATACTACAGAAATTAAATAAATGATAAGAGAATATTATTAAAAACTTTGTTATAAATGAAAAAATCAGATAAAATGGATAAATTCCTAGAAAAATACAACTTATCAAAACACATACAAAAAAAAATAGAAAACCTAAATAGTCCTATGATCATTAAGGAAATTAAACTAGTGCATTTAAATTTTCCCAAATGGAAAATGCCAAGCCCAGATCTCTGTCCAGGTAAGTTTTACCAAATGAAGGAAAAAGAACATTTCAATTTATCCCCAAAACTCCAAGGATAAGGCAAAAAAAAAGGAAAAGAATTCTTTTCAGTTTATCTTATGAGGCTTATGATACCTTGATGTAAAATCAGATAAGCATAGTATGAGAAAGGAAAATTACACATCCAATCTCTCTCATGAACACAGAAACAAAAATCTTAAACAAAAATATTAGCAAATAGGATCCAGCAATACAATAAAAGAAAATACATCATAAACACCTTCGATATATACCAGGAATTCAACTTTGACTCAAGAGGAGAAAATCAAATGTCCTACTCAAATGTACAGATTCTCCCTGAAGAAAGGGCTTTGAATAGTGCTTTAATGAATATCAGTGTATTGTAAAATCTGTTATTAAACTAGGAAAAGGGAAATCTTTTATCTTTGCCTGATAAAAGGCATACAAAATTTATAGTAAACATAGTAGAAGTTCAAAAGCGTTGTCTTTAATACTAGGAACAAGGAAAAAGCCTGTTACTCAACGCCCGCACCTTTGTGAGTCCTAGCCACCACAGCAGGATGAGACAAAGAAATAAAAGGTGACAGCATTGGAAAGAAAGAAATGATATTGTCATTAGTTGTCAGTGAAATGATTATCTATACAGAAAATCCAAAAAATATATTTTTATACAACAAAAACAATTAGGAAATATAATTTTTAAAATATCATTTTCAGTAGCAAAAAATTACATAAAGCATCTTTTATGGGAATAATTATAAACTTTCATACATGACATCAAAAAATCCAAATAAGTGGAGAACCATAGTAGGTGCTTGTACAAAAAAAACTCAATAGGATAAAGATATAAATTATTCACAGATTGTTCTCCAGGTTCAATGTAATTCCAAAAAAGTGCTAATAGGTTGCTTTATTTTTTTATAGAACTTGACAAATATATATATAAAATAAATATCCAAGGATAGCCTTGGTACATTTGAAGAAGGACAAGATGGGTGAGGGGGTGAGACTTGCCTTATCTGATTTCTGTCTTATGAGAGAGTGTCAGAAAGTAAGAAGTCATGCTTTCATGAGCCTAGACAAATGGCCAGTGGAGTAAAACAGAGAATCAGAAACTGACACCCAGAAACATGGAGACTGGACTCACGACAGAGTAAGCATTCTAGATCAGTGAGGAAAGGAGGGAATGTTTACTAAAACAATCATAGGCCAATTATTGTTTCATGTATAGAATGAAACATGATCCCTGCCTCACAGCCTACTCAAAAATCAATTCCAGGTGGCTTTAAGCCTTAATGACAGTCCCCTTGTCTTCTAAATGTTGTTTTAGTTTTTTCTTTTCCCGTTTATGACCTAGGGGTAGAAAAGGATTTTAAAAAAAATAAAAGAGACAAAATGCATATGCCATAAAGGAAAACGTTGATACATCTGACTATATTTCATGAGGAACATTAATTCATCAAAATACACAGGAAGAATGTGAAAATTCAAAGCTTAAACTAGGTAAAGATATTTACAACACTTACAACTGAATAAGGATTTATATCTAGAATACGGAAGAATCCCTACAAATCAACAAGAAAAAGACTATGGACCCAATGGAAAAATATGCAAAAGACATGAAGAGGCATTTTCCTGAAAAGGAAACACAAAGAGCAAGTAAACGTGTGAAATAAAGGTCAACTTCATTAGAAATCAGAAAAATGCAGATGCAGAAATCTCAATGAGGTATTATTTTCCATCTACTAGTTGGGCAAAAATTTGGAAGTTTGTTAATACCCAATGCTGATAAGGCTATGAATCAATAGGGGTTTTTCTTTACTGCTGGACAAAGAATAATGTGCACCAACCACTTTGGAAAATAAGTTGGCATTATTTTACAAATACGAATATTTGACCAAATAATTTCACACACAGATATATAGCAGAACCTTTTGCATATATATGCCAGGAGGGATGTACATTGTACATGAATGTTCATAGAAGTGTTGTTCATACTAGCAAAACCAGAAATCACCCTAAATTCATCAACAGGAAAATAGATACAGAAATTGTTTTATTTTATTTTATTTTATTGATTAATTTTTTTGTGAGGAAGATCGGCTCTGAGCTAACATCTGACAATCCTCTTTTTGCTGAGGAAGACTGGCCCTGGGCTAACATCCATGCCCATCTTCCTCCACTTTATATGGGATGCCGCCAGAGCATGGCTTGCCAAGCGGTGTGTCGGTGCGCGCCCGGGATCCGAACCGGCGAACCCCGAGCCGCCGCAGCGGAGCGCGTGCACTTAACCACTTGCTCCACTGGGCCGGTCCCCAAAGAAATTGTTTTAAATTGGACAACTGTCTTAAAATGAACAGTCATAAAACAATGGAAATGCAGCCACATGCAACAGTATGAAAAAATTCTAGAAATACAGTAAGTAAAAAAAAATCTAGAACAATATATAGAACGAACATAGAATGTAGGATTTTATAAGGCTCAGAAACAAGTAAAATTAAACAACGTATTGTGTAGGCATCCATACGTACGTGATATAACTATTTAAACAAACATACAAAGAAGCAAAGTGATAGATACAAAATTCAAGGTGGAGATAACTCTGGGGGCAAGAGGATTGAGACAGAGGAGGTATCCATAGCAGGGGCAAAGATTTTGGTTTAAATTTCCTGTGGCTTCTTGAGCCTGAATTGTATTATTATGCTTCGTATTTTACTCATATAGTATAAATATTCTATTTGTCAAGTATTATGTGTGAAATTTTAAAAAGAAATGCATACCATGTAGTTCTGGACTATTTAAAAATGTCCTGCATACTTAGTGCTAAGCTTCCTGTTGGTCAAAGCAAATAAGTAAATAAGCTCACTTCATAAGTTACTCTGTGAAGCTAAAATTATACCAGTTGTCCAGGAGAAACTGTGTCTGCCAGTTAGCGAAGACTGAGCAATTGCTGAATAAACACACTTTCTCTCAAATGAAAACACAGCTTAACAGGGATACGTTTAACACAAATTCTTTTTTCAGCTCCTCCTCGACACATGAATTTCACAAAAAAGTCCTCATGATCTTCTTTCCCGAGATGCTCCAGTTTACTTGATCCAAAGTCAGTAACAGGTGACAGTGCATCCAGAATAGATGCAGTGCTAGCACATGGCCCTAAGCACGGGGCGCATCTGGCCACTCCCTCTGTGCCCACAGATGTCAATCCCTGGATGCCACCTCCCAATTATTGCCTGGTTTCTGCTAATATTTGCCACAAAAATGTTTGTTTGAATGTACCTTATCAAAGTAATGTTTTTATTCTGTATTAGTCATTGCTTGGTTAAAGATTTATATAATCAGCTTATTTTAAGATTAATTCATGAAAAAGAAAACCTCTGCAAATTCCTATCATCGCTTAATTTGTATAAAGATATTTACTATATTTTAACAGTGCAATTAAGATTAATATGGGCTCTAAAACCATAAGGTCAGGTAAACCTGAATTGGATGACACTCTAAACACTCATTTCTGATCCTCAGATATGATTATGTAGCCCAGAACTTGTGGTTTGAGGAATAGCATAAAGGTCAGAAGTGAGATGAAATGAATATTCTCAAACTGTCCCATGCAGATGGGAGCAACTGCTCACTCATCACTCTGGGTTTGAGCGCTGGTGCAGGATTCACAGGCTGCAGGAGGGTGGGTGGAGCCCTGGAGAGGGGACCTCCCTCAGGCAGACATCTAAACCAGCTCAGAAAGAAGCTCGGGTGCATCGGTGTGGCCCAGGCTCTTCCTAGTCCTGGTTTCTCCAGAGCTCCGTTATCTGTGGGCCGGTACCTGATGGTGCCGCTTAGCGACAGAACATTAGCCTTCACCACTTCTGAGACACCCCAGGCTGCCACCGCCTTACTCTCTGTGATCATTCTTTCTGAATCAGTAATACCTGGCACAGGCTTCCCGATATTTTGATGACACTGAGCAATATTTTAATTTCCTACATGAACTAGCTAGTAACGCCCTTATAGTAGGTCGAATGGTGGTCTCCCAAAATATATGCCCATGTCCAAATCTCTAGCACCGGTGATGTGACCTTATTTGGAAAAAAGGTCTTTGTAGGTGTAACTGAATTAGGGCTCTAGAGATGAGATTATCCTGGATTATTCTGGTGGGCCCTAAATCCAGTGACAAGTGTTCTCATAGAGACAGAAGAGAAGGCCATGTGAAAACAGGCAGAGATTAGAGTGATGTGGCCACAAGCCCGGAGCCACCGGAAGCTTGAAGAGGTAGGAAAGATCCTCCCCTAGAGCCTTCGGAGGGAGTGCAGCCCTGCCCACACCCTGATTTCAGCCTTCTGGCCACCAGATCTGTGAGAGAATAAATTTCTGTTGTTTTATGCTGTCCAGCTTGTGGGAATTTGTTATGGCAGCTCTAGCAAATTAATATGCCCCCAAAATCAGTTTTATTTTTATTTTTCCTTATATATATTTTTCAATAAAAATCCTACAATCCATGTGTCTGGGTTTTAAAACTCACCTGATGGACCCTGTCATTTCTAAGTCCCTCTCAGACTGTACTGTGACTTTAACTCACTGAAGCTAGGCAGGCGGGTCAACTGGCTTGGCTTCAGTTAAAACCTTCAAAAAATGTGTACATTTGATTCTGCTTATTACAAAAAGTTCCCATTTGACCTCATTCTCACCATAATTGCTTTGGTTTTCTTGACTACTGGGGGGAGGGAGGTGAAAATCAGAATCCCCGCCCTCTGGTTTTCACTGACCAATTGTGCTGTACAACCACAGGGAAGAGGGAGCTGGTTTGGCCCTCCAGTTTTTTCCAACCTGGAGGGGAGACAGACACGCAGACATCTGGACATCTCACCTGGTGATTAGTGCTACAGTGAAGGCTGGACAGAAAGCCACACTGCTGTGTGGGAGGAGGGATGTCTGCTGTCTAGGGCCACACTGTGAACAGAAGTTTCCGCACTGATGGAATGTGTTCTGTCTTTGCTGTCCGGTGTCCATCCTCGCAGAGCCTCTCCACACGTGGCTAGTGGACATTTGACGTGTGGTTAGCGCAATGAGGAACCGCAGTTTTAATTTATTTAATTTTCATTAATTTAAGTTTAAATATCCGTATCTGGAGAGGATTTTTGGAGGGGGCATCTGTGCTCAGCCTTGAGCTGGACTCTTTCTCATCCCAGGCATTGCCTGGGATATTTCTGGGTCACAGATCTGATGCAACTTAATGCGAAATGAAGAGGCCACATTCACAATCCTTCCTGAGTCTTAGGGAGTGAATGCAGGCAAATTAAAGATAATCTTTACTCAAGAGGCCAGGTGACTTCCTCAAGGTCGCGGGAATGTACACGATAGGGAGGTCTCGTTAAATTGTCCTTTCTGTAGTTTCCACCCAGTTATGTCCTTTTGCTGAACCCGAGATGTGGATTGCCAGTCCACCATGCCCCAGCCAGACACTGACCTTCTGCATACCTGAGCCAGGAGCAGAACAGGGCCCACAGACATCTAAAGGGGACATGGAGCTGGCTCTGAGGACCACTGCAACCCGGATGTGCCAGACAGGTAGCATGCAGCATCACTTGGATTTTCTCCGTGAGAAACATGACGCCAGGGTGTCCAAGACACAGAAAACCTAAGGCTGGGTGGGACATCAGGGAAAGTGTATGAGAGGCTGACAACATCCGAAACCTGTATCAGACCTGGTGCTTCCAAAGGGAGGGGAAATTGAACAACAAATTGTAACACAATCAATGATGACTTTAGCAATATTTTATGTAATGAAATCGTAGGGAATAGAAAAATCCCTATTCTCAAGTTATTTATATGAGCTGTTTTTAAGTCACGAGAGGGTCAACTCAATTTAGAAATTACACATGGATTCATGGAGTTAGCAACATGAATGTGACTTTCTACCCCTCCATTCAACTCCAGGATACCTGGCTTTCCCGAGGAGCACATGACCTCAGGGCCCACGGGCAGCTGTGGGATTCCTGGTGGCTGGAGCAATGTGGGGCTTTCTCTTTTTGAGATTAGCAAGAATCTGGATTCTCTTGTTAGAGGGAGAATTGGAGCAAGAGAATTCTGGAAAGAGCTTGGCCTATAGTGTCATGCGGTTCTTGAGGAACGTCATTACTAGCCTTGATTCATTCATTCACTGCACACATATGTCCAGGGAGACACTCGATGGTTAAGCTGGGCTTTCGCTGCCCCTGAGCCTGGAAGAACAGGAAGTGATGCAGGAGCAGGGAGTCTTCCTCCGCATTCCTTCAGAAGAGGATGGCTGTGGATACCTGCTGTTGCCTTACTGGCCCACAAGGTTGACTTTCTCCATTGAGATACCATAGCCTATAATGTGTGCCAGCAGTGAGAATGGACCTTAATGAGCTGACAAAGACAATGACAACCTCACTGAGGACAGACAGGGATGTCAGTCAACAGAGCACATGCTCAGCTGGGCTCACACTCTAGAAAATGACACTAATACTCTGTTTGGAACCTTGAGGGCCCCCTAGGACCAGCCCTTTCTGTTCTGTATTCCCATTTCAGTCTTACCCAGTGCTCTGTCTATCTTCTGATCCCATTATCTCCAAAAAACTACACACTTGCCCCTTAGAAGACCCCTCTATGGTAGACGAGTTCTCCCACGTGCTCAGCATCTCCACTTCCTGCCTTAACTGAAACACACTCAGTCTTTTCCTAGGACATCACTTCTCCCTCAGCATTCTTAAAAGGGTTCTTTTTAATGCTTGATTTCCTACCTTGCGATTATCTTATGTTTAGGAGGTAGAATTTGTTCCTTCTCTCTCAATGTTATTTACAGGAGACATTTTTTAAATATAAAGACACACAAATGCTGAAAGTGAAAGGATAGACAAAAGATATACATAAAAATACTAACCAAAAATGCTCGTGTGCCTACATTAACATCAGACAGTTAGACTTCAAGGTAAGAAGAAGTAATTATGAGAGTGAAAAGGGATATTTAATAAAAAGAAAAGGGTCAATTCAACGGGAAGATATAATAATCCTAAATGCAAATTTACCTGTTAAAATACCTTCAAAACATATAATCCAAAAGTTGTCAGACCTAAAAGGATGGGTAGAAAAAATTGCAATGATATTTGGATAATTTTCAACACTCCTCTTTTTGACAGAAAGAACATTAGACAAAAAATCAGTGGGGATATAGAAGACTTGAGAAACACAATTAATCACCTAGGCTGAATAAATGTATAGAACATCATATCCCACAGCTGTATAATACACATTTTTTCGTGCCCATTTAGTAAAATAGACCATATTCTGGGCCATAAAGCAAGTTTCAACAAATTCCAAAAGACAAGAATCTTACAGTGTATATTCTCCAGTCACTGGGCAATTATATTAAAACTCAATAACAGAAAAAAAGTAGAAAATCTCCAAATACCTGGAAATTTAAAAAGTATACTTATAAATACTCTCAGAATATAAGAAGTTATAACAGAAACCAGGAAATAGGAGTATATACAAACATATATGTACACTATACACACACATATATATATGCATACATGTGTATGCATCTCTCTATCTACATGAGTTTAAAGTCAGTGCTCTAAGCTTTCAATTCAAGAAGTTAGAAAAAGAACAGCCAATTAAACACAAATAAAGTAGAAGAAATAAACAATAATAATGAAAGCAGAAATCAATAAAATATAAAACAAACATACAACAGAAAAATGAACAAAACTGAAATGTTGGTTCTTTGAAAAGAGTAATAAAATTGACAAATCCCTAGAAAGACATAAATTAAGAAAGAGGGAGAAACACAAGTCACCAATAACAGGAATGACAAAGAGAACAGATCCTACAAAAGTCAAAAGAATATAAAGTGGATTAAAAATTTCATGCCATCAAGCTTGAAAACTGAGATCAAATGGACAAATTCTTTGAAAAATATATCTTAGAGACACTGATGCTAGAAGAAATAGAAAATCTCAATCATGCTACATCTGTTAAAAACAATGTATCAACACTGAGAAATTTTCCCCTAAAGAGAATTCCAAGCCTAAACAGATTAACTTTTGAATTCTACCAAACATTTAAGAAATAAGTTAGCCATATGTTAAACAAAATCTTACAGTTGTTTGATGAGGTCAGTATAACTTCAATACCAAACTTGACAAGGACATTACATGAGAAGATCACTAGATGATATCACACATGAACAAATACACAAAAATTCTGCACAAATATTAGCAAATCAAATCCAGAAATATAAAAAAAGGATAATATGTCATAACTAAGTGGGTTTTTCCCCACTGATTCAATAAAATATAAAATAAAATTGTTTTAACTGTCAATAATTAATGTAATTCACTACATTAACAGAATAAAAGGGAAAAATTTATGATCATGGCAATAAATGCAGAAAGTGAAGTTTGTAAAATTAAACACCTATTCATGATAAAATATATCAGCAAATTAAAAATAGAAAAAAATCCTTAATCTGATAAAGAGCCCAAACCAAACCAAACCAAATCAAACAAAACACCTATAGCTAGCATTATACTTAATGATAAAATATTGAATCCTTTCCCCCTGAGGTCAGGAATAAGATGAGAATGTACAACATCACCACTTCTTTCTTTCTTTCTTTTTTTTTTTTTTGGTGAGGAAGATTAGCCCTAAGCTAACATCTGTTGCCAAGCCTCCTCTTTTTGCTGAGGAAGATTGGCCCTGGGCTAACATTCATCCCCATCCTCCTCTACTTTATAAGTGAGATGCCTGCCACAGCATGGCTTGATATGCGGTGTGTAGGTCTGCGCCCAGGATCTGAACCTGTGAACCCTGGGCAGCTGAAGCAGAGTGAATGAACTTAACCACTACACCACTGGGTAGGCCCACACTATCACCACTTCTAGTCAACATTGTACTGAAGATCCTAGTTCAATGAGTCAAGAAAATGAAAAAAAAAATCCTAATAAAATTGTAAAAGAAAAAGCAAAAATTTCATGTACAAATAACACGATTTTGTGTATATAATTCTTAAAAGACTCTACCAAGAAGTTATTAGCAACAATAAGTAAATTTAGTAAAGTTACTGAATATAGGTCAATATAAAAAAGCAGTTGTATTTCTATGTACTAGCAAAAGACAAATAAAAATTTTAAAATACCATTGAAAATAGTATAAAAAATATTAACTACCTAAGAATAGTTTTTGACAGATATGCAAGTCTTCTACACTGAAACATTATAAAACGTTACTGAAATGAAGAAGATCTAAATAAATGGAGAGATATGCTATGTTCATAGATTAAATGACTTAATATTTTTATGATGTTAATTTTCCCCCCAAATGGTCTTTAGATTTAATGAAATTCCAATCAAAATGCCAGTAGGTTTTTTTCACGTGTGTGGAAATTAATTATTGAAAATGTATATTGACAAAGACAAACATTAAAAAATTATATCTGATAAGTGACAATGTATATAAAATTTATATAGAAGTGCAAATGACCTAGGATAATCAAGGCAACACTAAGGAAAAAGAAAGCCATAGGGTTTACACTGTAAGATATCAAGACTTTCTATCAAGTTACAGTGATTACAACAGTGTGGTATTCATATAAGGACAGACGAATGGATCAATTTGTCACCGGATTTATGACATAGTCCCTATTGCAACTCAGTGGGGAAAAGGAAGATCTTTTTCAATAAATGTGCTGGATAAAAATAACCTTGACCACGATCTTACATGATTCACAAAAATTAATTTGAGAGGGATAATAGATTAAGTGCTACAGCTAAAATGAGCAAGCTTTTAGAAGAAAACGTAAAATGGTATTTCCAAGATCTTGGAGTAAACAATGATAAAAGAGGATACAGAAAGCACTAACCACGTGTTACAGGTTGAACTGTCCCCCTAAAAGAGATATGTTGAAATCCTAACCCTCAGGACTTCAGAATGTGACCTTTATTGGAAATAGGGTCTGTATCGAGGTAATCAAGTTAAAATGAAGTCATTAGAGTGAGTCCTAATCCACCATGAGTGACATCCTTCTAAAAAGGGGAAATGTGGACCGAGAGACAGAGATGTACAGAGGGAAGACCAAGTGAAAACACAGGGAGACGACCACGTGCAGAGGGAAGCACAGACTGGAATCACGCGGCCACAACCCCGGGACATCTGGGATACTAGAAGATGGAAGAGGCAAGGAAGGACCCTTAGATTTTCAGGTTTTAGAGGAAACAAGCGTCTGCTGATGCCTTGACTTTGGACTTCTAGTCTCCAAAAATGGCGAGACAACAAATTTCTGTTGTTCTGTGTCACCCTGTTTGTGGTATTTGTTACAGCAGCTCTTGGAAACATACACCTTAAAAGTAAAGAGTGATTCACTGAACTCGTTAAAGTAAGCACTTCTGTGCATCAAACAATACCATTAGGAGTCAAAATACAAGCCACAGAAGAGGAGCTAATATTTGCAATACATGTATCTAACAAAGGACCCAAATCCAGAATATTTAAAGAATTGGTACATTTCAATTAAAAAAGAACAAACTTGAAAATTGGAAAAGTCTTGAATAGGACCTTCATAAATGTGGACATTAAAATGGCCAATCAACTTAGAAAAATATGCATCACATCATTTGTCATAAGAGAAATGCAAATTTTAAAGTGAGGCATAACTATACATTCGCTAGAACGGCTAGCATTAAGAAGACACATTAATGTTAGGAGAGGATGGGGAGCAACGAGATCTGTTACACTTCTGGTGGGAGTGTAGCTTGGTATCATTTTGGAATTAGTTTGGCTAAATCTACTAAAGCCGAGCATATACTGACCCCATGACCCAGTAATTCTTCTAGTTATATACCCAACTGAAATCAGCACTTACAGTCACCAAAGTCGTGTAGAAGAAGGTTCAGAGCAGCTGTGTTTGTAAGAGCCCCAAACTGGAAACAGCCCAAACGTCCATCAGGACAAGACTGGGTGATTAAATTGTGGTATATTCATATAATGGAAAGAAAAAGAACTACATATAAATGAATCTTACAGGAGTGATGTTGTATAAAATAAGTCTGACACAAAAGACTACATACTCTATGATTCCATTTATATGAAGTTTAGGAAAAGGCCAATGTTTTTCAGAAAAATATGGAAAAGAAAAATCATGAGGGGGAAATAGTTACCTCATCAGATATAAGAAGGTACTGTAAAATTACTGCAACTGAATTGTTTAGGGTGGCGGCGTAGGAACAGACAAAAAAAAGTGGAACTGATTAGAGAATCTAATAATAAAGTGATTATGTGGTTTAAACAATAAAAAGTTAATATTTTTAAGTACTTATAAGAGTGCCCACATTTACTAAGTGCTAGGCAAGTGTTATTTAACCAATTAAATAAGTAAATAAGACTAGATTCCTGTATATGATGATTTTATATATTACAAAGTTTATATTTCAATTTTGGGGAAATAAATGCTTTATTCAGTAAATAGAGCTGCTTCAACTGCCTATGCTTTTGAAATAAAATTAAGTTGGTCATCTGTTGTATATATAATGTAAAAACCAAAACAAGAAAACGCGTACCAAAAAAAACCACATCACAAGTAATTTAGGAGCAAAGAGACCTTCTTACGCACTAGAAGCTCAGAAGTTTTAAAAGAAAAGATAGACTCATTTCACTCTATAAAATTTTAAAATATTTAATGATGAAATGTAACAAAAATAGTCAATAAACAAGTACATTTGGTAAAATTTTGCAAAGCAGTAAATAAGGTTAATATTTATTATTTAACCTTATATATAATATATCTTACATGTATAAAGAGCTCTTAAAATCTGACAAGAAAAAGACAAGTAAACCAACAGAAATATGGGCAAAAAGTGTTCAAACTGACTAGAAATCACGGAAACGCAATTACTGCAATAATGAGATCTGGTTTTATACTTCTATGATGGGCAAAGGGAAAAAGCTATACTACCCATTGCTGGTAGAAATATGGAGAAAGGACATTTGCATTAGAACAGGCTTCCTTTTTGTAAAGTGGTTGGGCCACATTTTTAAAAACTAAGAAAAGACATTCCCTTCAACCCAACATGCCATTCATTCCTGGGACTCCTCGTTGGTGCAGCCACAAGCACTTGGATGCAGGATTTTGCACAAGGATGATCTCCGCCATTGCTCATAGTGGCAGAGTCCTGGCAGCAAGACCAGTGCCCAGCATTGGGGAGGGGGAGGGGGAGTAAAATAAAAACAGCCATGAAAAGAATGTCATTATACCAAATATCCCTGAGCTGAGTTGAGTAACAAAAGAATGATTCAGAAAGTACACGATTCCATGAGCGTGGTTCTTAAAAAATAAACCAAGACTACAAAATCCTGTGTATTAATACATATGAACATTTATGCTTGTATATGTTTCTATGAGCTTGGAGAAAAATATAGATGGCTGCATATTACATTGCTAATACGTGTTGGAGGTGATATGGGGGAGGGAGCGAAGGAAGAAAGCAGTCAAGAAAAATGAAAAAAAATATGTATATATGTTTTCTGTCATCTCATGTATGCACTTGTGTAAACTTATATAAATGTGTAAATGTGGCTGGTGTTAAATGATGGAATCCTGGACCTCAAGTTCATCTGAACTTGGCACAAGATGGGCCCCAGGGAAGAATTAAGAGTGCTAGTGGATCCTGAAATTCTCATTCCCAGCCCCTAGGGGCATGTACACCAAGTGCCCCTTCCAAGTCACCATCCCGCTTGATGCAGGGAAACAGAGAGGAGGCCTGAGCAGGCTTGAGCTGGTCCTAAGCTGACTTGACCTGTCCCCTGCCCTTTGGCCGCCAGGTTGGCCCCAGGTGGGAACCACCCAAGGACAGGTCAGGGATGGCTTTGCACTGCTAGGACCAATGAGCAAGTGTGGAGAGGGAGCAGGGCCGACTGGTCTAGTGTGTGATTCTCTGCCTCCCTCACCCACTGGGGGGTTCACTCCACTCACTTCCTACTGCCCCAAGCTCTTCCGAGAGGTTTGCCCCTCGGAGCCCACTTGCTGGAGACAAAGGCGAATCATAAAAAATAAGCAAATAAATAATAAACCAGAATAACAGCAAGACAAAAACAGATGGCATCAAGGATTTAGCTTTTTAATATTTACTTTAAAATAAAAGAACACATGCTCCTTGCAGAGTAACTTAAACAACCCTAAACTGTATAAACAAACATGTACAGGTTCCAGCCCCCACAGCCAGAGATAACAACTGTTAATAGGCCGATGTGTAGCCTTCTAGACTTTACATACATCTACATTATATATACACACGTGCATACATACATGTGTGTATATGTATATATATTATATATTCTAAACAAAAATGAAATCAAGCCAATGCATTTTATTGTACAATCTTTTCTTTTTTTTACGTTTAGCAAGCATTGTGGATATCCATCCCAGTTAGCCCAGGTAGAGCTGCCTCACCCTTTTAAAAAGCTGCCTGCATAGCACTTCCTTCCATGAATATGCCGCAACTTTGCATCCATATCATATAGTACTGAGGGACCTAAAATTTAGATTCATTGAGATTTCTGCTTTTCCATATGTGATTGCAATGATATCCTTGTACATATATATTAACAGACTCAAGCTAACATTTCTGTGGGAAAGATACCTACAAGTGTCTGATTATAAAACATACTCGTTCACAAATGTGCCTTTCCAAACGGCTGTACAAATGTGTACTCCCCTAACAATACAAAAACCACCCGTGTCCCCCCCCCCACCTTTAAAAAGTGCGTCGATATTAGAAACAAAGGCCTTTGGTTCACGACGTTTAAAATTTGAATTTCTCTGTTCCCCAGTGAGGTTGAGTTTTTTCTGCGTTCAGCAGGGAGACAGTACTGCCCATTGGCTCAGGGGTTCACCTCTATTTACGATTGGCATATAAGAAAGACCAGGAAAATGGCTTGGTACAAAGATAATAGTAAAATATCTTATTAACACTAATATTAATTTTCGTTGATAATTTTTGGACTTTCTAGGTAGGCAAATAGTGAGAATTTTACCCTTTCTTCCTAATATTTATGTTGCTTTTTCTTTTCCTTGTCTTAGCTGGTTGTTAGGATCACCAAGGGAGAAAACCATGAGGAGAAAATCTGTGTTCTTGGGCGGCATTCCTGTGGTTCTGACTGTAACAGAAACACCCTCCATGTGCAATGTTTGCTATTGGTTTCTGGTGGATGGCTTTTATAGGACTAACAAACGTTTTCTCTATTTTTAGTTAATCACCTTGTTTTAGGGATCTCTGACTCTGGATCTAAAGGTCCTTCCCTATCTTGTCTCAGAGTCAGCGATGTTCTAAACAGCTGAAGCTGTTCGCAAATTTCAGTTATGATCAATTCAATTTGAGAAATATCTGTCAGTTGCCTGTACCTGGCAGGCCCTGAAGACTCAGCAATAAAGACAGTGGCAGACATCTCTGTTCCCATGGAACTAATGCCATGCCTGGAATTCAAGTGCAGTGTGCATCACAGTGGCAGCTGTGATGGGGTGTCAGAGAGAGCGCCAACCTGTCCAAGTTGGGTGGAGGGCTGGCAGGGGGCGAGGGGCACAGAGGGTCCTTACACAGCCTGTGCTCAGACAAAAATGGGCCATCAATGTTTTAGGAAGATATTAACAATAAGAGCTAAGCAGAGGTCTTCATCTAAAAATGATGGTCCTCTGATTAACCGACCAGCAAGAACTTCCTTTTGCAGGTCCCACGTTTCCCACAGTAATGTCTGGGAGTTACCTCCTTTTGATGGCTTCATTTCTTCAGAAAAGCTTGCTGTTTGTGACTCAGCACACAATGTCTGTTTGTCCTGAGGGCCTCTTCCGGTCCAGGTGTATTATAGGTATTATTTGCCTAATCCTAAAACCCACTTTACCAGGTAGATTTTACTACTATTTTGCAAATGAGGTGCCTGTGGCAGACACAGATGCATCGCCCTCTTGCTGTTCCAGGAAGGACCCTGGACCAGCTGTGAGGCATGTGCTTGGCCGACAGGCTCCAGCTCTTCCTCCAGGGTCAGCCTCATCTTCAAGGTCAAGGGAATGCTCCTCTAGAGGCGGCCCATCCACTTGGTACCAGCCAGAATCAAGGTGATGGTACAAGGGCCCGGCTGGTTCTGCTCACTGCTCCGCCTCTGCTCTGGGGTCCCTTGAGCTGGCCAAGACGAGGTCAGTTCTGAATCATGATCTGATAGCTCCTCCTGCCCAGTCCTGCATCCCCCCTTTTCCTGTCGTAAGAGTCCCTCCCCAGTGAACCTCGGGCACTCCTAACTCCATCTCTGGCTCTGCCTCTCAGAGACCTTGACCTGCTGGGAAACTGAGGCCTAGGAGCAGCCGCATTTGCTGCTTTGATGTTTATTCATGGCTGCCATGGACTAGGCACAGAGTCAAATGTGTCCTTACGTCCCCTCAGGTCTTCCCAACAACCTTGCTGGGATAGAAACCCCCATTCCTTCCACCCTCCCACCCAGTGCCTCCTTCTGCCCAGCTGCCCCAGGGCAGCCCTGGAGTAGCCCGCCCTCCCCAGCACATTCATGGGTCTGCTGAGGACACATGATTGTCACTCCCTCTGTAGAAGTCACATCTGGGGCTCCCTGGGGACCATGAGTCAGGGGAGGATCACTGGGAAGAGGGGACACCGGCCTGCAGGGGACACTCACGACCGTGGGAGTGTTTACCTTGCAACTAAATCTCAGAGGGCACGCTAGTAAAAGGGCTGTTTTATTACAGCAGCTCGAGTGTGTCTTTTCTTTTGGCACCTTGCAAACACCTCAGGTGCCACAGAAGTCATGAGGGCGCGGCCAGGGCTGCTGGCAGGTATGAATGGGGGCTTTCACGCCGCCCATGACCGGGACAACGCTGGGCAGTCTTTCTCTCCTGCCTGTGCCCAGCTTGTGGCCGAGTCCCATAGTCCCTCTGACGTCCACGCTCACGACTGGCTTTACTGGGGTTGAGACGAGCTGAGGTTTTTAAATTGTTTGGTCTTTCTCGTTGAGAGCTCTTCAAACGAAGTCGAAGCAGCTTTACCAAGAAAAAGGAAACCTTAACGTCCAACCAAAAAATGTCCTTATTTTAACAGTTGAGACATCTGAATGCCTCCTCTTATATGGGCTGACAAGAGCCCCGTGACTGTATTTGTGACTCCTGAGAAGTGCAGGCCAAGCTAGGCCCCAAACCGACTCCCAAGTTTAAGTATTTTGCACCCCCTGCCCTAGATCCAGGCGCGGACCAGGTTTTATGAGGCTTACAGTGTAAACAATTGGAGAAGCCTTCTTAAAGAAAAGGATACAAAATTAGGAATAAAATAAATATTGATCTGGAATCAGATCAGAAATCATAAATTGCTGGAGATTTGGGAGGGCAGCTGGGGAAGAGGCCTGACCACAGGGAGTCTGAGCCATGGGGGCCTCAGTGGTCAAACTCTACTGGGAGGAATTGGTCACTGAAGCACCTTCAACTGGCGCATTGCCCCGTCTGCCAGACACGGACAGGAGACTCACCCTACCCTCTGCCCTGGGCCGAGTGGCATGAGCCAACCGTGGCCTGGACAGAGCGGTGACATTGCCTGCCTGCTCATATCCTACCCACAAGGTCACCTGGGTTTAGGGTGACTGACCGTCCAGTTTGCCTGAAACATCCTGGGATCCAGGACCTGCAGGGTTAGCACCTGGAAAGTCCCAGGCAAATGGGGACAAGTTGGTCACCCTATCTGGCTCATGTATGTAGCCAAGTCAAGTCCCTGTGGGCCAATCCCTGATGATTCCATGTGTCAGCTTTTATAACATGCCAGGTCTGTGCTAAATGTGTAACTTACCTTAGCTCATTCAGTCCTCACATGAGGCTGAACTGTTATCTTCCTCTTCATGTGACTACTGGAGAAACCGAGGCACAGAGCAGCTAGACTACTGCCCAAGGTGTCCCAGCCAGCCGAGCCCCTGCTCTTCTGCGTGTCCTCAGTTCTCGCACGCATAAGATGAGTGTCTACTGCACAGTGCTGTTGTGAGGATTGCGTGCTTGAAAACTTCCCGGAACAGCACTTGTAGACATCACTTAATGTTCATTACTATTATTGCTATTGTTCTTGCTAAGACCCAAGCTCTGTTCTCGGTGCTTTATAGCCATTACTTCCCGTAATCCTCACACTACCTCTGCCATTTGACTGTTGTCCGGGTTTTATAGGAGGGGAAGCTGAGGTTCAGGGTGTTAAATGAATTGCCAAAGGGCACATGCAGAGGAACAAGGTCATCTACCCCTCCAAGGATCAGGATTTTCCTCTGAATCAAACCCCCTGGAAGAGGAGTTGCCAAGGCTAATCCGGGTGGGACAGGAGGCTAGGCCTAGCACACAGGAGGTCCACACAAAACAGTCATTTGGGTGAAAGGGAGGGTGTCATCACAGTGGTCACCGGTCTTGATTTCACCTCTGAACTGTCCCCTCCAATGACCCTTCTCACTGCCCATTCTCTTGTTTGTGGTTGGCACACTCTAGGTCTCAGAACAAATCCAGCCCATGGCCTGGTGTTGTACAGGCCTTGAGCTAAGACTAATTCTTACACTATAAAGATTGTAAAAAAAAAAAATTTAAAGTACAACAATATGCGACAGAGACCATATGGGTCCTGCAAATCCTTAAATTTTTATTATCTTGCTCTTTACAGAAAAAGTTTGCACCCCCCTGGTGTAGTTCAAGACCTTGTCACCTGCCGCCTAAACAACAGTCTCCTAAAAATATTTAAGACCTTCTTAAATATAGGTCTGGCCACGTCTCTCCAGAGCCTAAAAATCTTCAGTGGCTCCCCATGGTGGAATGGCCAAATCCTTTAACCAAGGCTCTAACAATCTGCCCTGAATTTATTTCTCCAGGCTTTCACCTTCATCCACACCTGACCCACATCCCTACAAGACACGTCCACTCGTGATGCTGATGAAGCTACCTGGCAGCCCCACGGGCGTCCCTCAGTTGTCCCATCTCTCAGAGTAGGAGAGCCCCTAGGGGCCCGGGCTGCCAGGCACCCTCCAGAGTCTATGAACATGTTCCTGTGGTTCACCAAATGCTCAGACACAGCTCGCCCAGCCTTCCTAAAGCTCTCCCACAGTGCCTTCCCAGCGCACAGGACGGCGCCTGGACCTCACACTTTGCAGGATTAGTGCCACTCTCCAGCGCTGGTCCCACATGGCTGTGAGGATTTGATCCCCTTGAGAGGGGGACCACATGCCTTTCCTCTGAACACTAGGACCTGGCTCACCCATCCTTGAAGGGGCTTCGGAGTCAATGTAATTCAGCGTTGATGACTTCACTGGAGTTTCAGACTGGAAGGGGAGAGTTGCTGACTGGTCCTGTCCCACTTCACAGATGAGTAAATGGAAGCTTGGAGAACTGAGCCGCCTTGGCTGGTCCAGGCTGTACCGGCCAAGTCTCCTGGCTCCCAGCCTTGGACTTCTGCACCCGGCTTTCTCTTTTCGGGCCTCATGCCTGCACATGTAGGTCTCCAGTTGGGCTGTCACTGGGGCAGCCACTGTTCTACGGACAGTGACAGCCACCTGGGTGATTTTCCATGAAGTCAATAGATGGACTTTCTATGATTTTAACAACAAAACAACAATCTTCCTTAAAAGAAACTACTCTGGGGGCCAGCCCGGTGGCGCAAGTGGTTAAGTTCGAGTGCTCCACAGCGGTGGCCGGCGGTTCACTGGTTCAGATCCCGGGTGCGCACCCATGCACCGCTTGTCAGGCCATGCTGTGCCGGCGTCCCGTATAAAGTGGAGGAAGATGGGCATGGGTGTTAGCCCAGGGCCAATCTTCTTCAGCAAAAGGAGGAGGATTGGCAGATGTTAACTCAGGGCTGATCTTCCTCACCAAAAAAAAAAAAGAAACTACTCTGGAAAATATCAAACATTTACAAAAATAGAATAATAATGTAAATCTCCATATATCGATCACTCAGCATCAGCAATAATTATCCTATTTCATCTATACCCTGCATCTTTCCAACCCTTTTCTAGAATATTTCAAAGCAAATCTCAAGCTCATAAAATTTTCAGGTCATGCTGGTAAAAAAGAAGGAGACACACACACACACACAAACACACACACACTACCATTATTCCCCTAAAAACTTTACAATAATTCTGTACTATCATTAAATGTCCAATTAGGGTTCAAATTTCCTTGGCAACCTCATAAATCTTTAATAGTTTATTGTTCAATATAAGATCCATGCATTGCAATTGGTTGGTATTTCTCAAATCTCTGTTAATCTTTTGGCCCTTTCTCCCTCCCCCTCTTCCTCCTCTTTCCTCTCCTCTTCCTCAGCAATTTAATGCTAAAGGAATCAGGTCCACTGTCTTGTGGAGTTCCAGCTGTGCATTCGCCCAGTGCATCCCTGTCACTCTCTGTGCTCCTCTGTTCTTGACCTCTGTGGACTTTGGTAGCTGGATCTAGGCAGGCTTTCACAGCTGCTGCATTATCGACATTTGGGACTGGATACTGTGCTGTGGGGAACTGTCAGGTGCATTGTAGGATTTTGAGCGGCATCCCTGACCTCTGCTCATTAGATATCAGTAGCACCCCTAGCTGCGACAACCAAAAATATCTACAGACGTTATCAAATGTTCCCTGGGAGGCAAAGTCACCCTTAGCTGAGAACTACTGCTTTAGAGGTTGACAGGATTCAGGTTTGACTTTTTTGCAAGACTCCTTCACAGTGGCAGTGTTCACGTCCCTCCTCACGAACATGCATGAGGAGCATCATAAAGGCAAGGCCATTTCACACACAGCCCTCTGCCCTTATTGGAGCTGCTACTGCCACCGACTTGGTAACAGCCCTAATGGGGAACTGATCCAAGGATGTGTTAACCACTTCATAAGACAATAAAGAAATAGACTAAACCACAATGTCACTTTTGATCAAAAGTCTTCAATAGTCTCTCCTAAATGCACATGGGCTTCTGGACAAATATTTTTCCCTCCCCTCTTTCTTGCTGACAGTGGCATAACTTGGGTTGACATAAAGAGAGATGGCCTCATGATTTTAGGTGAACTGCCAGGGGCTGGAGGGCGCATGAGGTTCTGGGCCTCCCCTGACACACACTGTCCTATGTTCTGGGTCGATGTGGACCTGGTATGACCACGCCAGGAGAAGGATGCTCGGGTCACCATTCAGGACCTATTGTGTTTTGATTTGTGAGGCAGGAATTCTGATAGATTAGAGACAGTCAACCAAAGGACTGTTCTCTAGGTCATTGTTCTAGAAAAGATGAGTTTCTTAATGAATTCTTTTACATTAAAATGCCAAAATTGTTTAATAAAGGTTTTTTTTTTCCTCCACATTAGATGACACACTTTTGATTTTTTTTCTCTGTTTTGTATTATTACAATTTAAAATGAGGAAAGCTATGTAGCCATTTCAGGTTAATTTGTTGTTATATTTGCCAGCTTATTTCACTGCATTATTAAAACATTTAGTACCGTGTGTCATTAGTATTCCAAAATGTAATTAGCATATTTAATCAAAAACAATTAAGAACAAACACTGTTTCCCTTTTTAAGTAATAAAATATTTACTACTGCAAAAACAAATGGAAACCAAAACATACTTCGAGGTGTTGATTTTTGAGAAAGAAGGAAAGAAAGAAAAAAAAGAAAGAAAGAAGAATTCTAAGGAGACTTGCCAATTCTAAGCTCCCTCTGGTGGATTCTTTACCCTTTTTTTTTTCCTCCTGGGAATTTTGATTTCTGTAAGTCAAGTGCAGAGAAATAAAATTTCATTACTGCTTCTCAAAACAATAATAAAGGATAATGTATGAACTAAAAAAAGTTCTGTAATTCCCTGCCTAGGAATTTGATTTCTCAGCTGAAAATTTCTTTCTGTAAAAATAAGTTTGAGTGCTAAATGATTGAATGAGGCCTTGAGATGTCAGCAACAACAACAACAAAAAGAGACAGTAGGCTCTTTGCATTTGGAGGAGGCTGTGAGAAGTTCCATGACCAGTTCCCTGCCAGCCAGCCAGCCTTGCTTGGTTTTGTGTTATGTGTTTCTCCTTGAGATCAAGCAAGACACTGCACATGCCTTCAATCTTCATCTGTTTCTACCTGTGCCTACAGTTCATAGTGTCATGTGGGTTTGGATTTTATCCTTAAACTCTGACCCCTGGAGTCACTGGGTCTGTTATACGCCAGTTATACTTATTTTCTCCCTCATCAAGACTATTAGACCCCAGATCTCTCTCCTTTATCCTCATTCTGCCCCTCCTTCTTGTCTTCAGTTCTTTCTTTCAATGGCTTAGACTTCATGGCCTATTTTTTAAATCACCCTCTTTCCAAGGACCCCGCACACCGTGCAGTATTGCCCTATCCTACTTTCCTGGCAAATCTCCAAACCTCAATCAAACCAGCTCCTACCTTCTCAATATCTGCACCTGGGCAGCTGAGGGTTGCTGGAGGAAATGGCACTAAATGTAATTTGTGTCACCATAATGACAAGGCCACCAACATAAGTATTATAAGATCTATTGTGTTTCTGAAGTTAGCATTTTGTATACATTAGTGATTTAAAAATTTGACTCTCTTCTCAAACCTTCAATTCCTCTACTCCATCACTGCATCTTAACCTGGGTTACTCTCAAAGCAGACCCTGAGATAAAAGCCTATGTGCAAATATTTCTTCGGAGAACTTGATTCTAGGAAAAAGGAGTATGGAATAGGGAGAAGGAAATAGGAAGGGAGAGAGTCAAGGCAAGGATGAGTTATCAAGTTAAATAGTTGTAAATCTAAATAAGCCATAAAGCAACAACAAAAAGTAATGATTAATTAGGGCTCATAAACAATATTGTACTAAAATATAATTGAACAGCAATATGGACATTATTGGGAGTGATACAAGTTAAATGTCGTGTATTCTGAGGAAAACTCAGAAACATACATAAGTTTTAGATACTATCCATTACTTATGTACATTAAATATTTAAAGTTGATTATGAAAATAACAGGAAATAAAAAGTCTTTAGAGATTCTGGAAGTCAATAAAGAGGAAAAAGGAGAGTAACGAAAATTATAAATCCAGTGCAAGATACTAAAAGAGGAAAACCATACAGAAACATGATGAAAATATACCTATAATATAAAATATGGTAGACATTATCCAAATATGTAATTGATCATAATAAATGTTTTTAGGATCTTGGAGGTGGCCCAATAAATAGGACTTGTCTTTATGAAACCAGAGGAATGGGAACAGACATTCCTTTCTAGCATATTTAAATGGGTAAAGGTCACTGTTAAAATATAGAAATTTGTAGAAATAGATTACAGAAATCTAGATAATTGTTATTTTTAAGAGACTCATCTAAAGCACAATGACAAGATAAGATAAAAACAAAAGGGTGGGAAGATATACTAGGAAAATACTAACTAAAAGAAAGCTAATGCAATGATATCAAATAGAACAGTCTTTAATGTAAAAACCATGACTAATTATAAAGAAGGTTGCAATTAATGATATTAAGAAAAAAATCATCAGAATAAAACAACAATAATGTAAACTCCACATGGGCAGGGGCTTCTGTGACTTATATTGCAGCCATAACCCTAATATCCAGAGAAATTCTGTCAGATAGTAGGACTTCAAAAAGTAGTTGTGTAAGAAAAAGTTAACAATACTGAACATAAATGGTCCTACTGGACTATCTGTTGATATACAGAAGACGGACTTGAACAGAATTATAAGGAAAAACTGACAAATCCAACATATCAGATTTCTCTTAAAAATTAATAGATCAAGCAGGTAAAAAATATTAAGCATATAGAAGATTTGGCTATCACAATGATTATTTGTCTAATAAACTGATTTAGATGCCTGGATGCAACCATAAGAGACTATACATAATTTTAAGAATATATGGAACATTTATCAAAATTGATCTTGCAGTAAGCAGTAAGTTAAGTCTCAAAAAATAATTGATATCATTCTGGTCATTTTTTTCTGACTAAAATGCATTAAAATTAGAAATAAATAAGCAAAAGTAAATCTCTTATGCAAATACTGAAACCTATACCTCTAAATAATTCCTGAATCAATAAAGAAATTGCTTAACAACAGAGCATCAAACTATGTGAGGCAAAAACTAACAGAATTGTTGGGATAAATAAATGAATTCAGTATCATAGTTGGAGACTTCAACATCCCTCTTTCAGAAATGGACAAATCCAGCAGACTCAAAATGAGTAAGGACATATCTGAACTCAACAACACCCTCAATCAACTGTATATAATTGATGTCTATGGACTACTTCATCCAAAACAGCAGAACAAACCTTCTTCTCAGGCTCACATGGAACATGCATCAAGATAGACCACATTCTGGGCTGTAAAACACACCTTAACAATTTTTAAAAAAACAGAAATCATACAATGACCACAATGAAATTAAACTAGAAATCAATAACAAAACTGGAAAACCCCAAAATACATGAAGATTAAACAACACATTTCTAAATACACATAGGTCAAAGAGGAATCTCAATAGAAATTTAAAACTATTTCTAACTAAATGAAAATGAAAACACAACTTATAAAAATTTATGGGATGCAGTGAAAGCAGTGTTTAGAGAGAAATTTATAGCATTGAATGCATATATGAGAAAAGAAAAAAGATCTAAAATAAATAACATAAGTTTCCAACTTAAGAAACTAGAAAAAGAAGAACAAATTAAATCCAAAGTAAGCTGAAGAAAATAAATAATAAAATTAGAACAAAAATCAATGAAATTGAAAACAGGAAATTAGAGAAAACCAATGAAACCAAAGACTAGCTTTTTGAAAATATCCATAAAATCATAAGCCTTCAGCCAGGCTAAGAAAAAAAGAGATGACACAAATTATCAATTACAGAAATGAAAGAGAGGACATCACTACAGATCCCATGGATGTAAAAATGATAATAAAAGAATACTATGAACAACTCTATGCCCACAAATTTGATAACCAGATGAAACGGACCAATCCCTTAAAAGACCCAATCTGCCAACACACAAGAAGAAAGAGACCATTTGAATTGGCCTATATCTATTAAAGAAATTGAATCAATAAGTAATAACCTTCCAGGACAGAAAACACCAGGCCCAGATGGGTTCACTGGTGAATTCTACCAAACACTTAAGAAAGAAATTATATCAATTCTTTACAATCTCTTTAAGAAGATAGAAGTAGAAGGAATACTTCCTAACTCATTCTATGAGATGAACATTACCCTAATAACAAAACAGACAATGACATTATAAGAAAAGAAGACTACAGACCACTGTCTCTTACGAACATAGTTGGAAAAATCCCTTATACTGTAAACAACTAGAAAAATAGACAGAATAAGTGAAACAATTGCATTCAGATAGTCAGCACAGGTGGACTGGCTATATTAATATCAGACAAAGTTGTCTGCAGAACAAAGCATATTACCAGCAATAAAACAGGAAAATTCATAATGGTAAAGTGTTAATTCATTAGGAAGACATATAGTCCTGAATGTGTATGCAACCTAATAACTGAGCTTCAAAATATGTAAAGTTAAACCTGACAGAAAAAAATGAGAAATGGACAAAGCCACAATTATAGTTGGAAATTTCAGTAGTCATTTCTCAGTAATCGATAAAATTGTTAAACAAAAAAAAATCTGTAAGAAATATAAAAGATTGAACAACACAGTGACTGACTTGACCTAAGTGACATTTTAAGAACATTTTACCGTCAAAGAGCAAAATACACATTTCTTTCTAGTGCAAAGGAGCATTCACTAAAGGATACCATAAACTTGGCTTAAAACAAAATTCAATATATTTTTAAAAGATTAAAATTATACAAAATATATTCTTTTACCACAACAGAATTTAATTAAAAATCACTAACAGAAAGTCATCTGGAAAACCCGCAAATATTTGGAAATTAAAGAACATGTTTCTAAATAATTCAAAGGTTAATGGAAAAAATCATAAGGAAAAGGAGAAAATATTTTTATTTGAATAGAAATAAAGCCAGAAAATGTAAATAAAGCATTGTTTAGAGGGAAATTTATATTTTTAATTCTATGTTAGATTTAAAATCAAATATCCTAGCTTCCAATCTAAGAAGCCAGATGAAGAGCAAGTATGAGAAAAGAAATCATAATGATAAGAATGGAAATCAATAAAATAGAAAACAAATACAATAGAGAAAATCAATGAAGTCAAAAGCTGATTCTTTAGAAAAAGCAATAAAATTGTCAACTCTCTAGCCAGATTGATTCAAAAAAAATAACTGTATGTAATAGAAATGAAAAAAAAGATATTATTACAGATTCTACAGATGTGAAAAGAATTATAAATGAGACTATGAATAACTTTATGGCGATAAATTTGACAATTTAGTTAAAATGGACAAATTTCTCAAACGACAGAAATTATCAAAAGTGACACAAGAAGAGACAGAAAATAAGAATGATTATATATCTATTAAAGACACTGAATTTCTAAGTAAAACCTCTACAATGAATACACCAGGTCCAGATGCCTTCACTGGTGAATTCTATCAAACTTTAAGAAATACATACTATTAATGTTATACAAATTCTTTCAAAAAATAGAGGAAGAATAAATGGTTCTCAATTTATTTTATGAGGCTTGCATAACCTTGATACTAAGACAAGAAAATTACATTGCAAAGAAAGAAAACTACAGGCCTATATCCACCATGAAGGAAGATGCAAAAATCCTAAACAAAATGTTGCCTATCAAATCCAGCAATATTTGAAAAGGATGATATGTCTTGACCAGGTGTTTTTATAACAGGAAAGAAAAGTTTTTTACACATCATATATAAATCAATGTCATTCACTATAGTAAGAAAATATTTTGGCTCTCTCACATATCAATATCTATTACAAAACCATAGTAAATAAGACATTGTCTCACTGGCACAGAAATAGACAACTTAAAAAAACAAATAAAAGAGACAGTCCAGAACCAGACCAAAGTACACATTGTTACATGGCAAGGTGACTCAGCAGAGCAGTGGGGAATGGACATCTTTTCTATGAATAGTGCCAAGCCAAATGGGTATCCAGATTTCAAATATGAAGTGGTACTCCTACTTTATACCCTACACAAAAATCAATTGCAGGTGTGAATTGTGAAAGGTAAACTATAAAGCTTTTAGATGATAAGATTAAGAGGAAATCTTCAGAATCTCCAGATGGGGAAGATTTCTTAAACTAGACACAAAAAACGCTAAACATAAACACATTTGATACAATCTTCAACATTAAATGTAAGAACTTTTGCTCATCAAATGTACCGTAAAGGAGGGTGCGGAAGGATGAACAGGTGGAACACAGAGGATTTTTAGGGCAGTGAAAAATACTCCGTATAATACCATAAAGAAAGGTACAAGTCATTATATGTTTATCCAAACTCATAGAACTACAACACCAAGAATGAACTGTAACATAAACCATGGACTTGGGGTGATTATAATGTGTCAGTGTAGGTTCATCAATTGTTACAAATGTACCACTTTGGTGGAGGATGTGGATTACAGGGTAAATTCTGCAGGTGTGGGGGCAAGGGATATCTGTGAAATCTCTGGACCTACTCCTCAGTTTTCCTGTGAACCTAAAACTGCTCTAAAAAAATAAAGCCTTAATGAAAAACAAAGGTACTATTAAAAAAATGAGAAGACAAACCACAGAATGGAGATAATGTGTGTAACACATATAACTAAAAAGTTCTACTATCTGTAATAAAGAAAGAACTCCTATTAATCAATAAGGAAGAAATAGACAACCCAATACAAATTTGGGCAAAAGATTTATATAGATATTTCACAAAAGAGGAAATCTAAATGGCCAGTAAAATATGGAAAGGTGCTAAATTTCGTTAGTAATTGTGGAAATTCAAATTAAAATCATGCTTAGATTCTTGTTCACAAACATCAAATTGACGGAAGTTAACAAGTCCACAATACCAAGTCATGTTAAGCAATGAAAAGCCCTGTACACTGTTGATGGGAGTGTAAATGGTACAACCACTTTGAAAAACATCTTTGGCACCATCTAACCTAGTTGAAGATACACATTTCCTAACATGCAACAGTGTGCTATAGGTCTGGAGACATTTGCAAGACTGTTTATAGCAACATTATTAGTAATTGGCAGACACTGGATATAATCCAAATGTTCATCAGTGGCAAAATGAATAAAAAAATTGTGATAAATGCATACAATGGAATACTATGCCTCGATGAAAATTTACAAATGACAGCTATACACAGCCTACGAGATGAATTTTTCAAACAACATTGAGTAAAAGAAGTAAGACACAGTAGAATACATAAAGTACAATTCCATTTATTAAAGTTCAAAAACACGCAAATCTCTACTATATATACTTTATGGGTATATTTGGAAGTTATAAAACCATAAAAAAAAGCAAGGAAATGATTTTCACAAAAATCAGAATGGCAGTTATTTCTAGAGGGAAGAGATTGTGGTTAAGAAGGAATAATTGGGTGCTCTGGGGAGCTGGAAATATTCGATTTTCTTAAGATCTGGTGATAGTTACATGACTTTTTCATTAACTCCACCTTTATGTTATATGCACTTTCTGTATTTATGTTATGTATCACAATAAGAAATCAAAGTGATTACTATGGAATCTTTATGTCAATACATTATGAAACTTAGACAAAATGGATAATTTTGTAGGAAAATTAAAAATTTTTAAAATGACATAAGGATGAATAAAAACTCTGAATGTGTCTGTAATCACTACGTAAATTAAGTGAGATGTTAAAAATCTACCCCCAAAACACATCACTAGGCCCAGGTGGTTTTGGAAGTGAATTTGAATTTTACCGAAAACATCGCGGAAAATCTTACTCACTCTCAGGTAACAGAAATGTTGAATCTCATTCAAACTGTCTCAGATAACAAACAGGAGAGGAATCTTCATGACTCATTTCATAACATTAGCATGAAACTGATACCAAAAGTAGGACAGGAATTACACATTAAAGGAAAAAGTTCAGACCTTGCTAGCCTACAAGCACAGATTTAAAAATCCCCCCAAAAAATTAACCAAAGAAAGAAAAAGACTATGCAGAACTGTTTCTTAAAAGCTCATTATGATCTGGTGAGGTGTTAATCCCACAAGTGTAAAGATGGTTTAATTCTAGAAAAATCTATTAAGGTAGTTTGCTAAATTAACAGATCAGAGGAGAAAAAGTTTCTGATCAACTCCCTACATTCAGAAAAAAATTTTACAAAATCTAACACATTTTTAATCATAACTATTAGCAAACTATGAAAAGGAGGTAAATTTCTTAATCTAACTATCAAAAAATTTTACAAGAAACATCACAATTAAGAGTAAAACACATTGGAAGTAGATCCTTTTAGATTAGGAAATTGGGAACAATATATGGGGCCCCCATCACTTCTATTAAGCTTTTTAATAAAAATGACCTTAGCCAGTGCAACAAGAGGAAGGGTGAGGGGAAGTTATGAGAATTCAAAAGGAAGAAAGAAATTCCTCATTAATCACAGTGGATACAATGATCAACACAGAAATTAAAGAAAATCTGCAAAGCCATTATTAGAACTAATAGATTCCAGAAGTTTACAAGAATCAAATTTTTATTCCACAAATTAACATTCCCATACTCCTGCAACAAGTAATTATGAATAAGATCCAATAACATTGCTTTCACAATAGCCACAAAATCTATAAATTTCCTAAACTTAAATCTAAGATGTGAAAGACATTTATGGAGAAAATTTAAAACCGTACTGAAGAATTTAGACCTAAATAAATGGACAGATAGTAAGTCCATAGAAGTAAAGATTCAGTACTTGGAAGATGATAATTTCTCATTTAATCAAAAAACTGAGTTAATCAAAAAATTCAATTTCAGTAAATTCCCAAGAGTGGTTTTCCCTGGAAACTTGTTCTATAAGAATTTTTGACTAGTTTGTCAAGGGCTAAGGGCCAAGACAATTTTGAAAACGTATTAGGTGGGAGATCTACCAGATACCAAGGCTTATTATTTGTACAGAGGTAGAAAAACACAATCATGGAACAAGATAGAAAATCTGTAACAATAACCGTATATTTGACTACTATTTAATATATAATAGATGATAGTGGTGGAATTAAGATTGGGGGAAATGCTGGATTTTTTGATAAATAATATGAGAACTAATGGTTATCCTCATAGAAAAAAATAAAGTTCCATCCCTATGTTGTATCTTACACACATCTAAATTCTGGATGGATTCAGAACCTATATGTGAGGAACAAACCCAACGCCACGAAGATTTCCTTCTATTTTCAACTAAAAGCATTCAACAAAACACAAAAATCCCAAACCATAACTTCATCTACCTATCAGGTGAAAAGATCTCTCAGAGACTAGAAAATATCCCCAAATTTATAATTGATAAGTGATGAATATCAAACGCCAATAGAGAAACTTGCAAAATTCACGAGAAAATGGCTTAAAACCCCAAGGGAAAAGCAGGCAGAGGTTATGAACAGACAATTCACAGAAGGGGATCCTTGCCCAGTTGCCCACGTGAAAAATCTAATAGTCATTCTTGAGTCTTCTGTTTGCCTCACATTCCACATTGACTCCTTCAGCAAATCCTGTTAGTTCAACTTCTAAAACACAACCCAGATTGGACTGGTTCTCATAACTGGACTTCCACAGCTCCAGGGAGTCCAGTCCCCAGACATTGCCCTCAGGACTCAGGAAATCATTGCTCGGCCTCCCTCTTTCCATCCATCCCCAGAGCGCTATAAAAATCTATATATGCTGTAGCTTGGGGGTAAAAACGTTTCTCGCCATGGCTAATTATCTACAGGACCCGGCCTCTGGCTTGCTCTCCAAAATCACTTCCTACTCCTTTCCTCAGACACAAAATGCTTTTCCGGGCCCTAAACACTGACACACTCTTTCCAAGGCTTTCACTTCACTCCGTCTTTCTCAGAGAGGCATCCCAATGATCTTAAGCTTTCCAAGGATGCCTCCCCACCCCATCACCTGCACCCCTAACCCAGCATCATTTCTCTTTATAATGCTTAACACTGCCAGGATCAGATAATAACAGATACAGAAGAAAGGATAAAATCTGTCTCCCCAGGAGAATGGGAGCTCTGGGAAGATAGAACCCTTGTCTCACTGCTCACCCTCCATGCCCAGTGCCAAGGACAGGGCTGGCATTTAGCCAGTGGACAGAAAGCAACTGCAGAAGGAGAGAAAACTGCTCAACCTCATGGTAATCATGAAAGTGCAAATGGATGGAACAATGAGATAGTGTTCCACACGCATGAGATGGCCAAGTTAAAACATCTGGGGATAGTGTCTGTGCAGATGTGGAGAGATGGGAGCCATGCGGTTAGTGGCTGGCCAAGTGTCCTGGCTTGACTTGGACACTTGGGTTTACCCTTCTGGTCCAGCATAATTATCCACAGAGGCAACTCTCACTGTCCAAAGTACCCCAGCTTGGACAATACATTATATGGCCTCCCTCTGTATAAGAATTGGCACAACGAAAAGTGGTGTAAATCCTACTGTAGAGCAGTTTGGCAGTAGCTACTTGTCTTGAAGATGGGCTTGCTCTTGGATCCAGCAATTCTACTCCTTCGTATGTATCCTAGAGAATATCTCACACATGTGTATAGGGCGTTTTTATAAGGATGTCAAGAGCATCATTGTTCCCAAGAACTTAAAATTGGAACCAACTTCAAAACCCTCAATAGAGAAATGGATAAATGAATTATTATGTAGTTATGTAATAGAATAATATATGAGTTAAAATGAACTAGTTACATGTATAAATCTTGAAATCATGCCAAGTGAAAAACCAAGTTGTAAAAGAAACTTCAGTGTATTTTGCTATTTATGCAAACTTCAAAAAAACGTATTTATGGGGCTGGCCCAGTGGCTTAGTGGTTGAGTGCGTGCGCTCCACTGCTGGCAGCCCGGGTTTGGATACCGGGGGAGCACTGACGCACGGCTTGTTGGGCCATGCTGAGGCCGCATCCCACATACAGCAACTAGAAGGATGTGCAACTATGACATACAACTATCTCTAGGGCTTTGGGGAGAAAAAGGGGAAAAAAAAGGAGGAGGATTGGCAATAGGTGTTAGCTCAGGGCTGGTCTTCCTCAGCAAAAAAGAGGAGGATTGGCATGGATGTTGGCTCAGGGCTGATCTTCCTCACACACACACACACAAAAATGTATTTATTGTTCATGGATATACATATATATGTATACTTATGTGTGTGTGTCTATATATATAAATCTGACCAAGGTGGATGGACACCCAGAAATTTCAAGGATGTAATCACCCTTAAGGTGAGAGAGGGCAGTAGTGATGGTAATGATGGCTTTAACTGTATCTAGAAAGGTTTATTTTATGAAAAATTAAGATTGGAAGTAAATATAGCAAATGGGCATCTGCTACATTATTCTCAGCACCACACGATGTTTAAAGTACTTCATAATTAAAATTGCAAAAACAATTAAAAAGACAAGAGCAGATATTATTAATTCAGAAAACAAAAAGGTAGGACTGATAAGCCAAAGGGCTGGTGTGATAAACATTAAAAAAAAGAAACCTCAGAAAAGAGACAAAAGCCTCCATAGCATATTAAAAAAGAAAGGGGAGAAAATATAAACAGATGGGCACCCTGGCAGTTTTAACAAATTGTGAAAGATTGTCGTGCACAGATACATGCTAAAGGACTTGACAATCTCAATGAAATACATGTAACAAAACTGAATAATACAAAACTGAAAAACGATGGAAGAAATTTTAAAAAAATTATCTCAATCCCAATCATTCCCCTCTGGAGTCTTGAGAACAGACAAGTTACTGCTGGTTCCTCACATGCTTAGATTAGACTTGCCTTGGAGAGTGACCTCAGGTTAAAATGAGACCATCCACGTGAGCTACTTGGCCCAGCGCCTGTGGTGACGTCATAGCGATGTCACAACTGGGGTCAAAGAACAGGTAAGTCCCATCCTCGGGGTTCATGTTCAGCCTGTAAATTGTTGTTAAACTATTTCTTGTCAGTTGGTGAAAATCCCAGCTTGTTACCTCCCCGCCCCCACTGTCTCCCCACTGCCGGCAGCCCTGGCACCTTCCCTGAGATCCCCGCCATGCAGCAATTAAGGCCCCCAGGACTCCCCTACTGGCCACCGCTGCCCGCCCTGCTCCAGCCCAGCCAGCCTCTGGGCCTGACTGGCCTGGCTCTGTTCTGTACCCAATTCTAGGGACATGGATGTCACCCCTGTCCTTGCTATATAACTATTGCAGACCTTAGAAGACATGAGCAGCTTCTGGATTCGTTTTATAAGACTAGAATAAACTCTAGTATCCAAGTCCAAAAAGATCACACACACACACAAATAGAACTATTGACCACTTTTACTTTTGACTGTAGGTACAAAATCCAAAAAATAAAAATATGTCAAATTAAGTATAGTGATAGGGTAGTTGTAATATGCTAATACTTTCTAATACTATACCAACAGAATAATACTAGCAGAATAATATCATTCTAGCAAAGAATGGTTTACTACTGTTACAGAACTTATTACCATAATTTGTCATATCAACAGGTCAAAAGAGAACAAAAATCATAATTTTTTCAGTTAGATATCTAACATATATCAGAAAAAAAATCAGCATCTAATCCCAATATCACCTCAAAAGAGTAAGATTGAAAGCACAATTCCTCAATATTTAAGATCATCTTAGTTATATAATTGGTCAAATAGTGTGAACGATTTGAGGCATTTCTATTAAAATTAGGAACAGATTAAGGATGCCTATTTTCTCCACTTAAATTTAACACTTTCCAAAAATTCTAGTCATTGACATAGACCAAGATATAAGAGTTCGCCTAAGAGGCATAATCCCTTGAAAGGAAGGGATAAAATGACCCTTATGTGCACACACCACAGTTGTTTGCTAATAGTTCACTCCTCCCCAGAAAACAAAAAGAATCTACTGGAAAAATAATTGGAACAAATAAGGGTGTTCAATAAAGTGATCAATTATAAAATAAACATTTAAAAGCAACGGCTTCAAGTTATAAAATCAAGTGGTAAGATTTTCTTCTTTATGTTTATTTTTTTTAATAAGGAGAATATTTATGTTGTGAAAATTTAAAAAAAAATAAAAGGCACTTTCTCATGCATCTGTAATAATCAGTAGAAAATATAATGAGAAAAATCTATTTACAGTTGCAAAATAATTAATATAGTATTACAGAATAAAGTTAATAAGAAAGGTGCAGGGCTTGTGTGTAAAAATAACAAAACTCCTAATGTAAATGAAGGTGTGAGCAGGTAGAGTTCTGATGACAATCCCACATGGGAAGACTCACTATTGTAAGGATGTCAGTTCTTCCATTCGATTATTTTCTAGATCCACTATCTCTTTTAAAAGTTTCGATGAGGTACAATTGACACACAATAAACTGCACATATTTAAGGTGTACAAGTTGGTAAGTGTCCACATACGTGTCCCTTACAATCAGGATAAGGCACATATCCATTATCTCCTAAAGTTTCCTGGTGTCCCTTTGTAAGCTGTCTCTCTTCTTCCTGACTCCCCATCCCCAGGCAACAACCGGTCTGCCTTCTGTCACTATATATTAGTTTCCATTTCCTGGATTTTATAAAAATGGAATCATACAGCATGTATTCCTTTTTTTGGTCTGCCTTCTTTCACTCAGAAGAATTATTGTGAGATTTATCTGTGTTGTAATGTGTATCAATATTTTATTCCTTTTTATTATTGAATAACATTCTTTTCTAGGAAAGTTATTTTTTTGGGGGTGGGGAACTACACAAAATTATTCTAAAATTCTTCTGGTAGACTAGACATAGAAGAAGCATATAGAACATATATGAAGGGAAGGAACATTAGTGGAAATATTAAAACCTGTTATTAACATGCAATAATTAACAGTGTGGTACAGAGTTAAGAAAAACAGATTCATCAATGGATTAGAATAAAAACTCTAGAGACAGAGGAAAATATAGAACTTAAGAAGGAGAAAAGAATTTTAAATCAACAGATAAAGGATAGTTTATTTAATAAATGCTATTAGGAAAACTAGTTAATTAAGGTTAGTATATATGTGTGTGTGTATATATATATCATCAATAACAAAACTATAAAAGTATTATACAGGAAGCATTTTCATAATCTGAGGACTTTCTAAATATTTAACCAAAGGCATAAACCAGATAGTAAAAAAATAAGAAGTATAACTACATAAAAATTAAGAACTGAAAACTCTTTGATACTATGGAAAGGCCAAAGGCAGATGACCAAAAAGGGTTAACATAATTAACATTATTAACACTATTGATATTATTACCTTTAAGTTTAAGATCCACAAATTTCCAAGTTGAAAAATGATATTCAGACATACAAAGGAAATGCAACGGAGAAATGGAAATGTACAAATCAGATGAGAAGATGCTCAAATTCACTGTTGATGAAACAATTTCATAAGCAAAGGGAAGGCATTAAGTTTCATTCCAAGAGTTATGCAGACCTATTAAGGGATCTAGCAGGGGAGGGAGGCTTCTGGGAGAGAGTAGGTCACTGCAGGGGCCAACATGGGCAAGAATGGAAGCAGGAAGCTAATCAGGGGCCCTTGATGTAATCTAGTCAAGACATATGGGGGCTAGGCTTGGATGGTGGATGCTAAAATGATGGATTCAGAATGTATTTGGTGGATGAGTCTGAGGACTTTGTTTATGGACTGGCTGTGGCATAGAGGAAGGTGGTCATTCCCATTACTATGGCCTTGGTTTGTCCAACAAAGAAGGCTCTGATGGTCTCTGACTCTGTCTAGTCTAGGGCCATGACCTTGTCCTCTGGGGGTCTCCCCATACTCAACAGCTGCAGTGGATGGAAAGGACTCTAATCTTACTTGTGAATACCATTGGTTAGGGCTTCTGCAGGAGGAAATATTTTTAAAATGTTCCATTCTAAAGTGGGGATATTTGACAATTCTTATTTCATAATCAACGTTTGGAAATTTCAGAAAATTTAACTTTCATTTATTCATTTCCCTCAATAGGAAGCTCTTATTGACGTTTGCCAGGTGCCAGGCATTGCTCAATACTATAAGAATAAAAAATATGCATATAACAAAGGCCACTGCCTTCCAGAAGCCTCCAGACCAGAGAGACAGGTAGTAAAGCTCTGTAATAACAACGTGCAGAGAAGGAAGAGCCCAGCTGCCTGGGAGCATCTGGGAAGCTTCTCATGTGGTGTGTTGACTTCAGTAGCACCCATTGAGAAGTTATCCAGGTGGGCTGTGTGCTGATCCCCTCTCATAGAGGGTCTTATTTCATCCTCGCATCAACCAGTGGGTAGGCACACTGTCATCACCGAAGCTGGTGAGTTTTAGAACTGGGAGTCACACATGGGCCTACCCCCAGAGCCTGCCCTCTTAACCACAACTCACATGTGCATCTGTCCTTGAACAAAGGCCAGGAGTCCTCAAGATGGACCAGAGGTTGGGCATTCCAGACAGAATGGCAATTGCAGAGGATCACATTGAGAATAGCAGTGGACGTTTGGGGACTGTCTGGGTGCAGTGAGGCCACCCCCTCGCCCCCCCACAGCCGTGTGTGGGGCAGATAGGAGGGGAGACTGGGCGAGAAGCAGAGTCAGTGATGACAGCTGTGTGGGCAACATTGCAGAGTGTTGGCTTCCCTACACAAAGACCTAGAAATATTGATGGAGTAAACTAGGCAGTGACATGTGGGATGAGCATTGTTGGAACATCTCTGCACTGAATTCAGACTGGAGGAGAGAGAGGGTGCTCGTGGAGCCAGGATCAGGGGCCGGGGGCACAGAGCCAGCAAAGGAGCACGGAAGGTGGGACCTGACAGGACAGGCACTCAGGGACTTGGCGGGCCCCTCAGTGGGATTCTGCTCCAGTACAAGGTCCCGGACTTGAAACACAGAGAGGAGGAACAAAAGACGTCATGGAGCACGGCTTTCACCCCTGAGCTGGGGAAGGGAGACAGGAAGGAGGAAGGGAGGGAAACTTCTGAAACGCGGCAAACATTTGTTCAATCCTCTACGGGGGGAAAAAAAGCCAAACCAAATGAGCATATAATATCGACAAATGTCTCCTGGGCAAAAGTCACACCTAAGCCCATATGTTTTAACAAATTAAGAGATAAATAATTTGCTGAAGGTAGCGTGGAGCCACATCTGAGCACCTCTGTCAATGAGAAATCTTTGTCCCTCAACTACTGATTTCTATCAGAATATTTTGCTCTATATTTTCCCTTGAAAAGAGCTCTCTGGCATGGTTTTAAAGGTGTGCTCTGGTTGCATTGTGCTAAACCTCCAGACCCTCTGGAAGGATGGGAAGGCATTGGTGTGCTTCTGTGTTGGTTTAAAATCCACCAACGACCTCTCGGGGCTGATAAGACAGAGCTTTTTCAGTAGGAAAAATGCACCGAGCATTGTCTTATGCATAAAAAGAGACATGCAAAGGTTACATCCTGAATTTGAAGGGCCTGTTCATATTCCTGCCAAGAAAACATTAATTTATGTAAAGAAGCCTGGCTCAGCCCCCAAATGGTTAAATTTCCTGTAGTCAAGTTTCCTGTTCGTTAGTTGCGAATCTATCTCCAAGTACTGAGGCCATCAAATCTGGTCACCAGAGACCTCCGTGTCTACTTACATAGGGGTCCAGGGATCGCTCCCGTTCTTATGGAAAATATCTCGGAAATCCCCGAGCTGAGCATTTTGATTTCCTCTGCGGTGAGAGAGCGGCTGAGAAGGGCTGAAGAGTGAAGAGAACACTTTCCTCGCATAATTTCATTTGTCAGGAGAATCTTGCAGCTGACATTGGAAGAGTGATTTAATTGATTTTAATCATACACCTGAGAGCGGGAAATTGAGCCCTCTGTCCTGAAAAATAATTCTAGGCTTCCACTAGAATGTCTAATTTGCAGCTAATAGTTTTTTCTTGAAGTTTTGTTGTGAAGTTTGGAAAACACAGATCAAGGGTGAGTGTCAGGTGGCGAATTGCAGTCCAGGAGGTGGAGAGCACCCAGGGGCTCCCTGCAACTTGGTCTGTGGGGTTCTGTGGAATTAGGACACATGGCTGCCAGCCGTGGACACTTCTGCAGGGCCTGCTGCTCTGAGTGCCCTCTGTCCTGTAAGGGAGCTGGGGGCACTGGCACTGGGTGTGCCAGTCCTGCCCGTGGTCTCCAACCTCTAATTAGTGGCACAATCTAGGACCCCAAGGCTCTGGGGGACCACGTGCTGTCGTGGCCTTGACTGAAATCTGTGAGGGGACACGTATCACTGAGTTTTCTTCCAAGGAAGGCTTTCATCCAAAATGATATAAACATGAAAAATGAATGAGTGTCGCTTTCATCTTCTTAAATTTAATCCACTATCAGGAAATGTTATTGCACAAAAAGAGCTTCTGGGTTGAAACGAGTTTATCTACATGAGAGAAGTCAGATTAGCTTTGAATGGCAAAGAGCCAGAGCATTTTGTATCTGCTTCCCAGGAAAACCTCTGTGACTTTCTGGTACTATTATTAGCTATTATTCAGATGGGACCACGGTCAACAAAATGCTTGCATCCCCCAAAATGCACGAACACTGAAACTGCCTTATAACGCGTCAGCGGGCGGAGATGGGCCACGCCAGTGTGAATCACGTGGGATCTGCAGGGAAGAACCTAAGGGGCGCCTGGCAGCTCAGGAAAGTCCCACCAGATGTTTGCTCTAGAGAGGCACTTCTCAGCTCAGAGGAACACTTGGTTCCCATAAAACCTAAAGACACACCTGCTCTTGTCACATGGAAGGGAAGGCCACTGAGGCTCATGTACGGCATGAACACGTGACAGAAACTGGGCTGCCTGCACATCCCCCTCCACCAGCCAGTATGTTACCACATGAGTTCAAATATAAGCGTAGATTTTACTGTATGTCTCTAGTTCATCAACAGAGAAGCCTGAGAAATGTTGAAGAGGCCACGTTTGTTACGCACTTCCAGAAGCCAGAGGTACAACATATTTCATGATACATAATTGGTGAAATTACTCGAGTGTTTTACTTCACCAAAAATGTGCTCCTTGGACTTGAAGGAGAAATGAAAACAATGGAGCAGTGAGTAAGCCCCGGCATTCGCTTCAGATCTGAAGCAGTTTCTAATATCGTACACATGAACCTGGAGTCTCTTGAAAACAATGGGAAATTAAATACGTAGCTTTCTTAAAAGATCTTGGACACGATGGCACATTTACGCTTTTAGTGTCCAAGAGCCTTCAGTCAGGGTAGACGTATCAGTGTCCTGTGCTTACCAGGAGCTCTAGGTGACATTCACAAATGAGCAAGGTGCCAAAATCACGAGTGTTGTAGAAGGGGACTAGAGTGTGTAGGTAGAATACCTGATTTTGAATTTAGAACTTGGCCATACACTGATTCTGTTATGTAAGAAACTGTCTTGGTCTCTCCGAGCCTTAGTCTTCCCATCTGCCAAGTGGGAGAAACCTGATCATTTCACCCTCTAGCAGCCTAGGTGGGAGGGAGAGATAAAGCCTTTCAGAGTGCTGGCCACATGTGGGCTGTCACATCTGTCAAATGGGACACCCTGAGATCTCCCCAGACAGTCAGCACTCCCCAAGGAGCCTTTATCCAGAACCCCAGGACTTGGTGCAAAGCAGCCAGCACTGCGGATGATGGTGGGGCCTCATCTGACCAGGGCTGTGGTGTCCGCCCGTGGCTGGCACTGTGCACTTGACCCCAATGCCCACTAGCTGGCAATGCCAGGGCAATGGAGACAATGAGGCAAATCCCCCAGAGCAAAGCTGGTGAATCGTGCAGGACAGCCTCAGCTGGCAGCAGGAGAAACAGCCTGGAAAGCTGTGACTCCACCTGGAAAATGACAACGAGATTGGTCTGCAAAGAAACAAGAAAACCAGCAGCAGCTGAACCTATCACTCTAACTAAAGTTGGGAAGTTAGAGCTCAGCCTTTGGACGGTACCATTTGGATGCTCTGCCTTCTCAGGCCTAAAATGGACAAAGCACCAAGTGCTGAAAAACACTGCCCTTTAGAACATTCTCAGTTTTCCAAGAGTCTCAGCAGCAGAAGCCCTCACATCTGGGCAAAGCTTTAGAGTTTACAAAGTCCTTTTATAAACATCACCGCATTTAACTTTCACAAAGAACTTCCAACTTAATATTTAATATGCTAACATGGGCATATTGGGTCTCCATAAGTTTAAATTCAGGAGCAGATTTGGGTAAATTAAAAATGTGAGAGAAGTCATTAATCTGCTTATTAAACACATGCATATATTCTGTAATACATACTTTATTTTTAATCTTTTTGACATCACTACTGAGTGTACACACATACACGCACACCCCTAATTAGGAAAAGTTTCATAGAACACTGCTTATCTCCAGTATAAGCCAAGATCGCTAATATTTTCTATTTTGTTCACTTTAGTTTCAGTTTTTAAAAAGCACTGGTTGTGGTTCTCTAAATTGATTTCATGACAACACAAGTGGGTCATAACTAGCAGTACAAGATTTTAAGTCCCTGTAACTTTAATGTTTTCAAAACGCTGACCCAAATATCAATATATTTGCTTTTGAAGTTACATGAGCAGGAAAGAAACTGGTTGTGAATAGCAAGGACCTCACATTTTTCAAAGACTCTATCTACCTTTAGCCCCTGAAACAAGTGGAAAATGACTTGGTCCCCGAGGTTGGCAAGACGGCAGTGTGTGTCAGCTACAGACAAACATCCTTCCGCCTTTAAAGACCGTTATGGGTTATCTTGATGGTATTCACAGTATTTCACGTCACTCACTCGTATTTAAACATTTAAAAACTATAAGTGTCTTTATTGAAATAAGAACATTTTTTAAGCTGAATAATTCTTTATAAAAATTTTCTCCCCTGTAAGGACCAAGAAATGCCTGTTCTAAAGACATTTTTCGTTGATAACCTGTTTTAGTGATTATATGAACTTCCCTTGATAATGACCATGTAGTGAACAAAGGGCACATATTTACTGTGGGCCATGCTACCTGGTGAGTAATGAGGCCTCACTGCACCTGCTGATGTTATTTATCATGGTAGGCTCGTTCCTGCAACAGCGCACGGACCGGGTGATCATTGAGCACATCCTGCCTCTGGTTTCCTCTCTCGTCTCCTCTTTTCTCTCTTCCTCCTCCTCCTCTCTCTCTCTCTTTTTCCTTCTTATTTATTTATTTACTTTGGTTTTAAATAATCATAGATTCACAGGTAATTACAAAATGTATAGAGAGGTCTCATGTATACTTCACCTCATTCCCTCCAATATCTTACCTAACTATAGTACAATATTAAGACCAGGAAATTGACATTGGTACGAGCTATAGAGCTTTTTCACATCTCGTCAGTTTTATGTGCACTAGTGTGTGTGTATGTGTGAGTGTGTGTGTGTGTAGAGTTCTATGCCATTGTATCTATGCATAGATCCGCGTAACCAGCCATCACCACAGTCAGGATGTAAAACTTTTCTTTGGCTCCGTAAGGGCCCTTTTATAACCACACCCTTTCTCTTCTCACTACCCCCCATCTCTAACCCCTGCCAAGCACTACTTTCTTCCCCATCTCTATAATTTTGTTATTTCAAGAATGTTATATAAATGGAATCATACTATTCGTAATCTGAGATTGGCTCTTTTCACTCAGCACAATTCCCTTGAGATTCATCTAAGTTGTCATGTGTATCAATATTTTATTCTTTTTTATCACTGAGTAGTATTCCACATACATACTTTGTTTAACCATTCACCTATTGAAGAACAACTGGGTCATTTCCAGTTTTGTCCTATTAAAAATAAATCTGCTGTAAATATTTGTATACAGGTTTTTCTATGAATGTAAGTTCATATCTCTGAGATAATGGCCAGGAGTCAAATTGCTGGATTGTATGATAATTGTACATTTACTTTTTAAGAAACTGCCAGACTGTTTTTCAGAGTGGCTGCACCAGTTTATTTTCCCACCTGCAACGTATGAGTCAACTGTTTGCTCATTGCCCGAGCCAGCATGTGGTGTCATCACTATTTTTTTTTTTTTGACCTTCTGATAGGTGTGTAGTGATATCTCATTATGGTTTTAATTTGCATTTCCCTGATAGCTACTAATGTTGAATCCAGCTGTTTCTTTTCAACTTTATCAAACAATTGATCTTGTTTATAAATTGAGATAACCTCAGTCACCTCCTCCTAGCCCTCCCCTGAGACTCTTTATTCTTGTAGGATCCTCTGATGGTGGAACGAAGAAGGTGGGACATTCCTGAACTCCTCCTCCAGGATGTAGGAATGAGTCTCTCTCTGAGCCAGGCTCTCAGGTAAGCCCAGCCAGGGAAGAACAAGGAGACAACCAAGACAAGTTTGAAAACGGTGAGCGGTCATAGCCGAGCCTCCAGCCAGCAGAGGGAGCTGGGAGTGAATGTGAAGCCAACCCAAACATGAAATTGACAAGTGCCCATGATCACCTGTTTCACAAAATCCCGAGAGCTGAGCACTGCTTCCGTTTCTCTTTCTGTATCTTTACACTTCTGCATCTCTCCTTCTCTCTCTCTGATGTCCCTGTCCCCTCTTTCCTTCTAGTCTTGGTAAACGGCAAATATTTACACCCAACTAAAACGCCACCAGGATAAACCCTGTGTTTGATCTTTGGACTATATTCAATAAATTATAGTGAGCTGCAAATGTCACTGGATTGGGAATTGTAAGTGCTTTGCCTGTAAGTCTTTAAGCAAAGACCCGCAGCTGAGGCAGTGACGAGGTAAGCCCCTAGGATAAGCCCCTTTTCATGTGGGGTGGGCCGTTTTCCACAGATATTGCTGCGTTAACCTGGCACTGGACACTGTGCACGGCCACAAGGCTGCACTTCCTTGCTTGTCCAGAACCAACTCTTCAAGGGGTCTGTCTCCTGCCATCTCTAAAAATAAATTGGTTCAAGCCTATTATCAAAACAACCTGCCAGAAGATTGAACTCGCGAAACTATCGTGCTTATCTTTGGAGACCAAACTTGGACCATTAAATTCACTTCGTTTATGATTTCGGTGACCTGAACCGTCGATGGAGATTCTTTGATATAAAATGTGAGGACAAGAATCAATCGTACCTACCAGCTCCCTTTCAAGTGTAACATAAAAATGCAAAACTGTCCTACACGAAGGGTGACACTCGCCTCTTCTCACACAACCAGCTCAGCATCGTCCCCTCAGCTGGGGTAGTAGAGTGTACCCGTCCTCCAAGACCTTAACCCAGAGGCGGAAACGAGAACCTCAGTTCTCATTTATTTTTTTCGGTGGAAGAGTCCCTGCTCTCCTCCATTGGGCACAGGAAACATTTTTCATGCTCTTCAGGAGGGAGGCAGGATTTATGACCCATCAGGATTCCTTGAGCATCGTCAGGTAGCCCCCTTTATGGGCATACCTGCCTCAGCATGAGCCCTTCTTGGAGGACATGTCCTGGGAATTCGTCAGCTCCTGAACACACCATATTTCTAGCAGATCAACAGCTTAGGGAAATCACTGCTTTACCACTGAAATCCAGGTAAGTTTTTTGGTGGTTGTTCACTTTCAGAGACTTTTTTCTACCCAATGGCCCTTCTTGTGACCCTACATAGCTTCTCTGTTAACTAATTTGTAAAAAATACCAAAAAAAACAAAAAACATAGAAGAACAGCTGGTTGGCACACAGCAAACAGATTTACGATGAATGAACTGACGGCAAAGGAACAAACAGCATTGTTTGGCTTCCTTCTCCTTGCGCCCCGTGCACCCGGGCGTCCACTTGTTCCAAGAATGCCCAGAGGCTCCTTCTCAGCCCCCTTGGTTGTCCAGACCCCTCTCCAGAATGTGAAGGGGGCATGAAGGAACGTCATCTGGTGCTGGGCTCAGGGCTGGAATCAAGAATGTAGACGCAGAGAACTCAGCAATCAGCCCCCCAAATTCAAGCTTCACTCTCCCTCTTGACTCATTTCACTTTCCACCAAAGCAGAATTGGAAGAGAGGTTTTTTGCTGTTTTTAATGGTCCCAATTTTTCCTTCATCATGGGCAAATGGGGTTGCCACTGCCCTGCACTAGGGAAGCATGTTCTCTCCAATGCAGAAGTGGGGTTTTTTTGCCCTTGTGTGACTGAATGCTGGCTGCCCAGCCACCCAGGCCACAGAGCAAGAAGCAGATGAAATTCTTACCACAAAGCAGAAACTTTTGGTGATAACTCAGATGTGGCTTCAATGTAGATGTTAACATATGCAAACAGACATGGAAAAAGAAAATCTCCCTGAATTGATGTAGGAGCCTGGAGAGAAAAAGGTGCAGATGGGGAGTGTGAGTTATTCCCTGGACGGCCCAGGCACTGAAGACAAAAGAATTCCAGCAAAGAAGAGAAGTGACAGTTTTCTCTCTTTCCAGAAGCAAAGAGAAGGGGCGTCACCCTCTTTCTGATGGAAGGGTGCTGGGGACTCTTTGCATCCAAGAGATGCCACTAAGAGATGTGTCTCAGGTTGGGGACCAGGAAGCAGACTCAGAGACAGAGGTTAAACATGGAGATGGAGTGTAGCATGAGGGATGCTTACGAGGGAGGACTGGGATCTATACCTGTGGAAGGCAGAGGAAGAAGGCAGGGCTGGACAGAGGGAGAAGCTGAGCTGCTACACAGGCCTGACACCAGCCTCGGCAGCTCCCTGGTAAGCTTGGGAGCTGGAATCGCCCTAGAGATCTGTCTAGAGTGATGCCAAGACATCCAGGCCTTTGTGCCCTCTTGGGTCTGTCAGGGATGCGGCTGCCTAACGGGGACTGGGGACTCACCCAACAGAGCAGCAGAGCGGGAGTATGGTTGCTGGCTCCCCCTCCCCTGCAGGTCTTGTTGGATCATCTGTACTAGGTTCTAGTTCTGAAACGGGAACCCCGATATCCCAGAGGGGCCTTGTGAGACCCTGGTGAGACTGTTTCAACCCCTGTCCCTGGAGAAGGCTCCCAGAAGAAGGACCTGCCTGAGGAACAAGCTTGGTGAGGCCTGAACATGGTCTTCCTGGGGCGGCCTTTGGCTTCTTAAGCAAATACCCAGTCCTTCGTGGCAGAAAGTCTCCATTTTAAAATAAAGAGACAGAGACCATTTCCTTAAACTCTCTCTACCTTTCGCAACAGAATCCCAGCCTGCAAGCAGGGTCATGACTTCCAGTTCTTCCCTTCCTCGCTGGGTTACCAGGAACACGCCATTCATCTTCTCAGCCAAAAAAAGATGTGGGTAGTATCCTCCCGGGCGGGTGGTTTTAGGCTAAAATGCAGTCGTAATAGATGTGAGGGGTTTTGTAAATTAAGAGCACATACGTTAGATGGTATTGTCATTACTATAAGCTTCAGGAACTTGAGATTCAGCTTCTGCTGAGAAAAAAGGCTAGTAGAAATGTGACTCTGCTTTTATCTTGGTTCACGAAGCTCGCCAATGAACTTCCTCGGGAGAGAGGAAGTCAGGTTTCTTCTAGTGATGACAAGTGGTATTAAAATGATTTGTCACCAAATACCAAGTGTAAATGCAGACACAGGACTCACCTTCCCTCACCCGCAAGTGGTCGCAGAGGGGCGGCCACCGGAAAAGTCTGAGATAACCGGTGGGGTTTTCGTCAAGCGACAGCCCCACAACTCCACTCAGAGGGGGCCAGTCCTGTATTTGCAAAACCAGACTGGGGATTTCATTGACTTTAATTTATCACTGGTGGCAGGTTGTTGGCTACATTTGACAGTGGATAGCCAGCTTTCAAATTGGTGGGAAAAGCAATCATTCTCAGCCATCAGGCGACCCACTGAAAATGCTCCCCACCCCAACCCCTGGCTAGGGAAGTATGAGTGCACGGCCTGAAGGCTGCTGCAGCATGGGTCATTGGGTAGTCCTTGGGCTGGGCTGCAGATGGGAACAAGGCAGACAAGCTCTGACCCCTGTCAGAAGCTCCTGTGGAGCTGTCTGCCCAGTTAGACCAAGAAGAGGGGGAAAGACTTTGCCACTGAAGGAGTTGTTCAAATGAAGGGACAGTGGTTAGATAGACTAGGAGTGGCTGTGAAAGAGCCCGCCCGGGTGATCAGGGACCTTCCAGTAGAGCACTGTAGGTGGGAACATGTGATTATGGTGATTCAGTCAACGTTTCCTGTGTGCCATATTTAGTACTAGAGTGACAACAATGACAAGATCCAAATGTCCTGGGCACCATAAGACCATATGCACTACTGTGTATTCAGACTTTAATCATATAATGTTGTGGGTCATTACTATAGTTTTGGTAACCTACACTACAAACATTGGTGACGGTTCACCACAGTCCTTGGCTGTGTCCTGATCTACAGCCGTAGAGGAGTTTTCAGCACTGATGGGCCCTTCTTCCTGGCTGAGCAGTCACATCTTGCTCAAAGGTAGTCAGGGTAGGCTGACTGTTATGACTGATAACCCCAAATCTCAGCAGCATCAAACAATTTAAGTGTTTGTTTACCACTTTTGTTGCAATTGAATATGGGCTGGCAATATGGAGGAGGCTGCTCAATGCAGGCTTCAGGATCTAGAACCTTCCATCTTATGGACCTGTCTACTCCACCTGGTGGACAGGGAAGACAGAACGTGGAGAAGCCACTCAGAGGTGGGTGCTGCTCATGACCATCACCACACCAATTCCATTGGCCCATCTGGTGACATGTCCCCACCTAGAAGTGACCGGAATTAGAAAATGGGGCTAGTGGTGTGCCCAGGCAAATGAGCGAACATGGACGTCGATGAGCTTTCTGACCACCCTGTTCCCCTAGGACCACTCTCTTCAGTAGTGTGTGTTACTGGGACGACATGGTTGACCGTGTCTTTTATTGTTGGCTTGTCCCAAGAACGACTCCCACCTGTGGCTAAATGTCAACTATACTCTGCTTTGTCTCCTCCAGAAAATCATCTGTTAATTATTTTCTATGGAGTAGCCTTGTCTCATGCTTTCCTGGAGTTATAAGTTAGATTGCATTATATGTAGGTTGCATTTTAATTTTTTTGGTCAAAGGCTAAAGTATGATCAGCAGAAAAAATGTAAGTAATTAAAATTTTCTAAACAAAAAAATCACATGCCCTGGGGCTGAGACCCCTTCTTACTGGCGATTTGGAGACTCAAATGAGGTAACACAGGTGAAGCAAGGTGTGATGCGTTGTGGGTGCTCAATAAACACTACTTGTATTATTATAATTTTGCAAGAACTTTCACAGAAGGGTGCTTAAGGAAAATGTATTAGCAAGCCAACCTAACTGGAATCTAAAATAGTCCATATTCTTATATTTTTGGAGTAGCCAGGGCTAAAAGAGATGTTCTGAGTCAGGATGATAATACAAGTTTGACATTAGACAACTGATGCTCACAAGTCTTCCTGACTCTGCTCTGGGACCTGAAGGGGGTTCTGGGTGCTGAGAATAGAAGACATCCTTCGTACCCTCCCTGGGTAGATGCTTCTATGGGGCATTCTCAAGGCTGCTAACCCAGCCAGTGAAAAGCAGTTATTCCAGGGCAGGTCTCACATGGGCAGCCCAGCTGGCTCTGCATTATGCTCGTTTTTTCATTCACTCAGTGACAATCGGCAGACACATTGTTCTAGACATAGCGGTGCCTATTGGAATTTTCTGCTTTGTTTTTGAATCTTAAGTCTCAGTTCCTCCATCAATGAAAGCAGGCTTAGAAATTAATAATAGTCAGACTTTGCATGGCTGGTGTGAGGTCGAATGTGACAATGCGGGTAGAAGTCCTCCCGTAAACAGCAGAGCGGCTCACATAACCCGTAACTATCAATGTTATAGAACGTGTCATTTTGAGACCTACTTTTTGTTAATATCATCTTCAGTCAAAACAAACTAGCAGATGAAACCATTTTCCCATAATATAATGGGCAGTGCTGCTGGATGGCAACCATTTCCTGCAGTTAAGATACTTGCCAAACAGTCCAATCTCCCGCCTTTTTCCAGTCATTTCTAGAACTTTCTAATTTCTAGATGTTTTTTCTGCTTTGGGGCTTAAAAAATTTACATCCCTGTTGATCCTGACCACACATACTGCCTGATGGATAACTTTAATTATTAATGAATTGTTTGTGTACACTGATTAGATGCCAAATTGTTTATTTTTAAACTCTGCGATTGTTTTAGATAAAAAATCAAGGAAAGTAAATATTTGGAAATAAAATACAGAGGGATAACTACATTATAAGGCTATATCTCAGATGAAATAAAGAAGAGAAATAAGTATAAAAATAGTCAAGAACAAAGAATACTGAATTCCAAACACCTAGGGCAAGTCTGTCTTTAATTTTTGAATTACCCAATTAATGTTTTTCTACTATCCACGTTGAAGTTTTTGTAAGCAGACAGGATTCCAATATCTAAGCAGGTGTAATCTGGTGCACATTTTGCTTAGCTTCTAATTTAGTGAAATGAACTTTATTTAAGGAGTAAACGGGAGAGCCACTCATAATTCAGAGTGCCAAATTTGTTATCCATTCGAGAGTAAACTAGAATTTTTCCTTCACCATTTGCTTTAAATTTTTGATTGAGTGATGTTTGCTCCAATTCAAGACACCTTGCTGACAACAAAGCCAGAGGCAGGTTATTCCACAGGCTTCTTAGGACGAATCAAGTCTGCTAATCCCAACCATTATTCAGCTGTGCCTGTGGTGCTTAGAACCGTGGTGTCCTGTCTCCTGAGCACTGCCTGTCACTGAGATGGCATCTCCCAGGGCCAGAAGCAGCTACCTTGCGCCAGCAACCCTGGACCTCTCCTTGGGGGGAGAGTCCCTGCTGACCTTGAGGAGTGAAGGGTGCTGCAGAGGGCTCGATGCTCACAAACCATGCCTGCCTCATGGGTGTGTCCCCGGCATTTATGTCCTCTGTCATATTTGTGTTTTCTCTACCCTCATTAGCAGCAATGCTCCTGAGCTCAGAAAGAGAGAAAAGTGAGCCTGGTTCTCAGAGGTCAGCCTTCTCCAGACTGGCCTTCTTGCTGCTCTAAAATTTAAACAAAAAAAAATGAAGAGAAACAGAAGCTGGTATCTCCACATCCCAAGTCGGTCACTCACCTGTCCTCCTGCCCACACTCCCATGGAAAGATCTAGGGCCCTTGATCCCAAGTGTGGCAGCCTCCAAAGCCCATCACAACGCTGCCCGAGTGACAGCCAGCACTCTTCAGGCAAGCTGGCAGATCTGGGCAGGGGGTGGGGAGAGGAAGCTGCCAGCCTTCTTTGCAATTCAGATGGTAATGTTCTCCTGGGCTTGTTTACCATCTGCTGGGCACACAGACATTTCTCTGTTTGGTCATTAATTAATGTCCCAACTACCTAGACCCACCAAACGTGCAGAACTGGTATTTCCGAGGCACTTGTTTACAAACTGCATTTCTTTCAAAGTCTAAGACTTTTTACTCCTTGAGAATGGCCTGTTCTGCAGTAGGTTTGAATTCATTAACACAAATTTTTACATTATAAACTCATTTCATTTGTTTGTTCATTTCATTTCAAACTCATTCATAAACTCATTGCTCAGAGGTTAGCCAAATGAATAACATCTGAATGTTTACCTTTTTTCCAATGTTCCCTAAAAAATAACATTGAGTCCAAGCAGCACACAGGTCTCTTTATTCCTTTAACAATCTGGTGATTAGAGTTGAGGCTTAGGGTACAAAGAGAAATGCTCTTAGATTTTCTAGGTTCACCTCTGTTCTTCCTGACAGCAACACCTGCCTTTCTATGTCAGAGGCTGAATCACCATCTTGGTCCCATCCTCTGAAAACTTGGTTGGTCAAGACCTTGAGCTTGGGTCTCTGAGTCCTCTGTTTAAACTCACCATGTGACCTTGGATGCATCTCAAAACATCTTGGTATTTCAGCCTCTTTCTCTTTGAAATGGAATTGGGGGTAAGCGACCTCTACAGATGCTTCCAGCTAAAGATCCTCAAGTTTGCAATCACAGTGTAGAAGTTGGCTGGTGGAGCTTGTGTTGCCAACATAACAATCCAAGGGGTATGTTATGGACTGAATGTCTGTGTGTCTCCAAAATTCATATGTTGAAACTCTACCCACCAATGTGATGGTATTAGGAGGTGGGGCCTTTGGGAGGTAATAGGATTAGATGAGGTCATGAGAATGGAGCCCTCATGAATGAGATTAGTACCCTTTTAAGAGGGCTTGCTTTCTCTCTCTCTCTCTCTGCCATGTGAGGACACAGCAAGAAGGCTGCCATCTGCAAGCAAGGAAGAGGGTTCTCACGAGAAACTGACCACACTGGCACCCTGATCTTGGACTTCCAGACTCCAGAGAAATAAACTTGTGTTGTTTACGAGGCACCCAGTCTGTGGTACTTTTTTATAGCGGCCCAAAAGGACTAGATAGGATGAAAGCAAAGATATCCTTGAGGCTTGGCTTTGCTCTGGCTGGAGAAGGCAAGGCTGAGAGGGGGTGAGGGACTTGTGGTTTCTGCAGATGCAGGGGCGGGCAAGACCATCCAGCTCTCTTGGTGGGACTGACCAGCCAACAAACGAGCAGAATCAAATAATCAGCCCATATTGTGATTGCAGAATGAGCCCGTGACTTCCCAGTCCATTTGGGTGATTTCCCAGGAAACCACAGAGATGGATATTTTGGACAATAGTACTGGAAGTATCTAGGCATTCCTGCTTCATTAAACTTGCCCTAAAACAACCCGGCTCTTGTGTAGCGCATTTGTGTAGGGCATTGGCCCCAAATGAAGCAACCACTTGAAAGAGTGTTTGGTATAATTCAGGAGGTCACATCTTGCCACCTCCATTTCTTTGATTTGGAGAAGCTGGACAATTGGGCTAAGTTTTGTGAATGTGGATTCAAGGTTTCCACATTCTGTTAGCAGAATAGGCTTTCTTATCCTCGCAGACAGCCCTCAAGTCAGAAAGGGAACCCAGCCAGGAGTCTGGGTGAGAAAATATGGGGAGGCATAAAAAGTGACTTTTAAGGTCTCTGCAGCCCTGGGACCGGATGACCCAATGTCCTATTGTTTCAGGAGTGTCACAGGGTTCTCCTGGCTCTGTGCTTCCAGAAGTGCCTCCAAGGAGGGCCTAGACTGCCATCGTCACTGATGTCACAGTGAGCATGGACAGGAATGCCATGGCACTCCCACAAGTGGGTGTCCTCACCAGGTGGTGGTGGGGAGGCCTCAACAAAAGTTCTAAAGCAGAGGCCCAGTTGTGACTGGGACCTCTTCCAACGGGAAGCCTGCCTTCTGAGGGAGCCTCCTCAGGTGACAGCTGTAGGTTGTGAGGCTAAATGGCCCAACGGGTGGAGAGGATGCAGGCCGACCTTGCTTCTGGAGTGGCAGTGAGCCTGAGGCCTGGCAGGCTGAATCTCAGGTGGAGATGGCAGGGTGAATGGTGAACTTGGGGTTGGGGCCAGGCCCAGGGGAGATGGGACTTGACCTTAGGAGGCAAGGAGGCCAACAGATAAGAGTCAATTTCCTTTTATATTGCTTCCTCTCATGGCTTTTAATCACTGCATCGACCACTCTGTGTCAATCTATCACCTTAAAATATTGGCCAAAGTCACCCCTTTGGGAGAACACCCCCAGGGAGGGCAGCTACTTCCCCCTGCCCCCCACGCCTAGCTGCAGCTACTGTTGGGGTAACCCCCTCCCACATCCTTCACGGAAGCTTAGCAAGGCAAGAACAAGCCCAGACCCCTACGTGTGAACCTTGCACACCACCTGGGGAATTCTTCAGGATTCTCGCTACCTGTTGAGACTGCAGAAAGGAGTGACGTTTGCCGAGCTGCAGAAAAACAATCCCTCTCAAGTGTTCTGAGCAGGAACACCTGTATTCACCCTTTTGGGAAATTCTGTGCTCTAGGCAGCACTTTCTATGGGGTGTCACCCGCTGTGTGTGTGTATCCTACCCCCCAACTGCCTCCAAGCTGACAGTCAGGTGGAAACATGAACCGCTCTATTGTCACTGACTCCTAATTAAAACCGACGCGCACGTGCAAACAACTACTCCCACCCCCATGCCGAAGCACATTCTAAAAATAAAACAATACCTCAAAATATTTCCTCTGGACAGCCTTTGACCTCCATGTAGGCAAACCTTGGGGAGAAATTCCTATCATTAATGGCTTAAATCTATCAAAACACCTTCTTGATTGATAAACATGCTGGGTTTATATTATGATTACTGCATACAATTTTCTGTCACTGTTAATTTATTTGAAAGTCTTAACCTGGTAGGGTATGACACCAGCAGTATTTTATAATGAGAACTGTGGAAATAAATCATCGCCTCCAAATAGTACAAGGAAAGCACTACCCAATCATTCAGTACACAGATGCCAGAATAGGAACAGGCTCAACACGCAGACAGACAGACAGACAGACGCATCCACTGGGGTGGACATCCCTGGATCTGAGCCCTACATGCTATGAGAATAACTGGGGCTCATGTAGGTCTTTCATCTGATGATGTCCAAGTGCTTTGAAGAGTGGAGTGCTAACGGCTCTCTTCATTGGGGAGAAAAAATATCAAGGCACAGAAAGGTTCAACCTCTGGTCTGCAATCGGCCTTCAAGCCCAGCACAGACTTGGTATTGACAGTGCCTGAACTTGGAGCCTTAATCCCAGCAGAAATGCTCCAAGTTCATTCTCCTTCACACAGACAGAGGCCGATGCAGGCGAGCGATCTTGAGGAGGATGCGCTGAAGGACAGACGACTTGCAGAAAACAGCATCAGGACAGCAAGATGCGTTGGTGACTGGGTGCTGGTGGGTCCCTGGCTACCTGGCCCATCCCAGCCTGTGGCACCTCAGATGGCGTCCAGACCCAGGGCACACCCGATCCTCGTGGAAATCCTGGCTCCATCAGGCCACTCCTCAATAGTTGGGGGGATATCCAGACAATATTAAAACATTCCCAAATGAACTTTGCATAGAGACATTTTCATTCGCTGCTTCCCTCCTCATGCATATTAACAAATGGTATGCGCGGCCTCATTTAATTCACTGATTTTACATTCGGATCACTTTCTCTTTTACAGCTATTTTTACCGGGCTTCATTAATCTTTGTTGAATACAATGGCATACATCTTTAATGCGGCCGCTGTCAAGTCATATTTCAGCAAGAGCTGCAAACTGAATGACAGCAAGCAATATTAATAAATTTAACATAGACTATATCAATTTTTAACAGAATGAATGTGGAAAGCTAAATGTATTATTTTTCGTTTAAATCATAGGGTTTATCACCGGTTAAGTAGCAGCGATTTCGGGGAAACTTGTGACGTGCCATACAAATAGATTTACATCTCATTAATAAGTAAATTAGGCAAATGCCTTTCAAGTTCAGACAAGTACATAAGTGTAATCTCCATATTAAAGGAGTAGTCTTTGATAAACCACGGAGGAATTGTGGCAGCCAAGGATGTGACATGTTGCCAGGGCTGACGCCTGGTCCACAGACCCACCTTTAATTACACTCCTTCATTACTAAAGAGCTAAGTGTCTCTCCAGTTAAGATTCTATAAATGAACAGCATGCTGGCACCTCCCAAATCATTTTTGCAGGAACCATGAAAAGGTGGTAACAGTTATGAACAAAAAGGAATTATCACCTGTTCTTTCTCTTTCCCTACCCCCTAATAACATGAAAATATTGAGACGGCTTCCCCTTAAGTCTCCAAAAGGAATTATCCATTAAGGATGCTATTTTGTTTAAGAAAGAAAAAAGGAGGAAAGACAGGAGGAAAAAAACCAACTCTGATTTTTTTTTTTTAATTTCTCTCCATAAATCCCAACAGAGATAATTTGCTGTAAAATGTAAACCCAGTGAGAACTTGTCTGTCTGTGTTAAATAAAAAGTTACGGTTGGCAGGCGGCATGTTTTTGCAGTAGCTTTAGCGATTATAGGAAATTACATGCAAAGCCAGAGTTCTGATCCTAAGTTAATTTATAATTGGAAAAAACTTATTAATTAGCTATGTCACTCTAATTAAGAATTAGAAGAGGGAGCATTAGGAAGTCAGTCAGTAGCCAACTGACAGGAGTTTTTGAAAGCCCAGAAGAGACAGCTGCTCAGCCTTGCCCACTCTCTCCTGGCCTCTTCCGGGGGCCGTGCACGCACAGTCACACGCCAGTCCTGTGTAGCTTGAAGCTCAAGGAAAAGGTTGGAGCTGGAGAAGCAGAATCTAGAGCGTCCTGTGGGCTGGCCACCGCACAGCGGAGGGTTTAGAGCAGGCCTGGCGCAGCCACAGGCACGGGCACCCTGCCCAGCTTCAACTAGGGACCAGAAGCTTCTAGACACACGCACACCTCTAAGCACACAGCCTGTCTTTACCTAGTGCTCTTTCTGTTTCCAAACTGGCTTTTTTCCTCTGCAATTTTTTTTAAAGCACCCTTTTTATTGTTTTCCCTTTATCTACTGAGAGATACAAAAAAAGGATTAAAATTTAAAGTATTTATAAAGGTCAGAAGTTTCTGAAAAGACACTTTTAATCAAAAACAAAATTTTAGAATCTTTAATTCCAGGCCTCCCTGAATTGGCTGCTGCTGCTTCTGGTGGATTCTGTATCTTCAGTTACAAACCCGGACTGTGAAATGACTTCAATTCTGATCTGTTATTAAGACAGAAAATGAAATAAGAACACAAACAACATATGAAAGCTACTGTCTAAGTTAATTGTTCACTGCAAAAAAAAATACATGATTAATTTTTTTTAACCCAACCTAAACTTTTCCTATCTGTAAGGGTCATTTTCCATGTACAGGTTTGCTTTCAATTAGGGCTGAACAAAAGCTTAAGTGGGCATTGTCAAGAAGTCAGTGTTCTTATTTGAATACCAAAAAAGATGTCCCCCAGATAATGATGCTTTAAAAAAAAAAAAAGTCTACATTAGCACATTTCTACCATTTTATTCCATTTGCTGGCAAAACACAAGTTTCCTGATGCACTTATCTTATGAGGTTAATGATCTTTTGTTGTCTGCTCTAAGCCTATTATTCATTTTAAATTAGAGGCAAAGTGGTATGTTTAAAAGTAATTCAAATGGGAAGTAGTCTTTCTTTAAAATAAGGGGCTTTAATCCCTTTTCACAATCATTAGCCTGTACTTAGTTACAAGAACTGGGTTGTGCACGAAAAGGAGCCGCTCGCTAGATTTTGGTTGTTGCTTCTAATGAAACTCTAGGGGCGAAGGCAAAGGAACCACTTGCTTCCTACATCCCTCCTGGCCCTCTGTGAACTCTGGGTTTTCCAGAGAACTTGGGAAGTTGCCAGTGAACCTGAGCATTCAGAATGTCGTCTGGGGCTTGTTTTGTAGGGTTTGCTGCAAGTCCTGGTAAAGATAACCCAATTTTAGAAGGAGCTGAAATTCTAAAAGGCAAACCATTTTAAAGATAAGCCTGAAGATAGCCGAGTTTATCCTGAAGAGATCAAAATCTTTAGAACCTATGGCTTTTCTGGTTTATACCCAGGTATAGAGGGTCTCAGAAAACCCACTGAAGCAAGTGGCCACGCAGGCCAGTGGCCAGGCTGAGAAAATGCATCCTCTCCAGGAATGTGGCACATGGTCTGTGGTCAGGAGGCAAGTTATTGGAAGTGGTTGTTTCCTGCTGCTCACCCCCACATCATCCGGGACCCTTCCTCTGACACCTAGAATACTTCCCAAGTTGGCGTGGTGAACTTGCAACCTCACTGTAAGGTGCAGCTCGAAAATGTCAAGTCCTCAGCCACGCTGGCCTCTGACTCTGCAAGTCAGACTGCTCTCAGCACAAGTGAAGCATTTGAAGAGGCCCCTCTTCCATTGTGCCGGTGAGAACTTGTCTTCGTCCTACCTCCCCTGGGTCTAGCTTGAGGGGTGGCACGTAGTCGATGTTTTATGTATCAGTGAATGAAGGGAGAACAGAGGCCATGGAGCAGCTGACACAGAACGTAAACTGGGTCTCAGTACTCACCCAGCCCATGAGAAGCACCTGCTTCGTCTCCATCCCACCATCACTGGATGAGAGGGAGGCTCCTGTTCCCCTTAACTGCTGGCAGTTTGGGGGGAACCTCCAACATCCTTTGGGTGGCTTGACTTCTGTGTAGAAGGGGGCCTTTAAGCTCAGATGGCTCCGAAGGAGGAGCTGACTCTTTAGTGTCCCCCCATGACCTCAACTGCAAGCAGAGGAAGCATCTGGGGGCGCTGAGCCACCCTCAGCCTGCCAAAGCTTCCCACCCTGTGAGTTCCATAGCCTGGGAGAGCTTGGCCTGCCCAGGTTGATGGAGGAAAGGGAAAACCACCAGAGGATGGGCAATCTGTTTCACTGGATGGACATAGTCTGGAAAAATGATCATCTCACCAAAGCCTGTTCATTTGCTATCACTCCTATTTTCTTACACTGTTTAGGATGTGCTAACCAAACATGGTAAGTTCAGAAAAGAAAAAGAGAAGTATAAATAATATGACAGGGAGAACATATTTTTCATTATTTGCAAAATGTAATGACTGTTTACTTGAAAAATTTGAGTTTAAAAGAATTATTAAAAATGTTAGAAATAAGATTTCAGTGACATACGTAGTTTAAAATAAATAAACAAATATCAATTACCTTCTTATACGCCAAGGATAATCATTTTGATAATAAAATGGATATAAGATTCCATTGACAATAGCAAAACCACTCCATAAACTATGTAAGAATACTTACCAAGAAATGCACAGAAAAAGTTATATGAGGAAAACTATAAAAATCTAAGATAAAAAATAAAACTTGAATAAATGGAGATGCATACCATCTTTTCAGAAAGACTAATACTGTAATGAAGACAATCCTTCCCCAAATTATTTTTTATGCTAAACATCATCGCAATAAAACTCCAAGAGAAACTCTTTTGTGGAGTAGGTTTTGGAAATGGACAAAATGAGTTCTAAGTTTCATGTAAAAGATAAACATGCAAAACAGTCAGAACATTTCTGAATAAACAATATGAATAATGAGGAGAGGCTGATTGTACCATATATCAGACAAACTGTAAAATTAACACAATGTAGTAATGGTGCAGATACAAAGAGATCTAAAAAGCAGAATACAGAATCCAAAAACATACCCAAGTATGCATGGCAATTCAGTATGTGCCTTTAAGCGGCATTTTAAATCAATGTGAAAAATAAATTGCTTAATAAATGGTGATGGGACCCCTAAGTAGGTAGGCATTTGCAGGGTGGGGGTGGGGTAATCCCCACATTACCGGGGTGCTGCACACAGATGTCCAGGTGACTTTCACAAAGACAACTAAGAGGCTGCCTTTTACATAACTCCATTTTATTATTTTGTAAGTTTCTCACATTTGTATTATGACTTTGTTGACTCCCAAGACGGCTGCTTGTATACACGCATTTGAGAATTTTCAAGCAGATGGCAGTAAAGAGTCTTGGCTGAACACAAGCTAGTATATTATGACAATTTTCCAGCAGATGAAAGCCAAGTGCCTGGCTCTGACATGATAGATATGTATCATTCTGCTTAAGACTTAGGGAGGAAGAACAGGGTCAATTATTGAGGGATATTGTTAATCTAGAGACATGGAATTTGACCGGAGCCTCAACACAATGAACGCCTTGTCTACCAATGTATGCATCCACAGATATCTTTTTAAAAAGTAAATAAAATAAATAAATAAAATAAAACTTAAAATGAACCTATTATCATTAGTGTCCTGCCTAAGAATTTGAATATTTCATTCTATAGTTTACATCTTTTGCTGTTTAATTTATCAGAATAATATTGCTGAGTTTTCAATTTAAACTGCAAGTACATTCTGTATGTCATGAATCACTATGTAATTACTAATATTCATTTTCTATTAATAGTTTATTTTGTGCTGATTATAATTATTATTGAGAAATAATAATATATTAACATTTTTTGTCCTTTTTCTTATTTGCAGAAGGGCGCCCTATGGACTAGAAGCATCCTATTCCTCACAACATATACCAAAATTTAGTCTAGACATATCACAGCTTTAACATAAGAAATAAAGCCCCATATGAAGTAGAAGAAATAAATAAGTGACCTTGAGAAGTCGGGGGGGGGTCTTCTAAGCTTAAATTAGAGGGTAAAATCATGAGGAAAAAAGATGAAGAAATTCAGCTAGGAAAAAAAATCATACTTATACATAGCAAACAAGCAAAAATTAAAGCAAAAAAAAAAATTAAAACAAACAAAAATCACAAATCTGTAAGGGAAATGCAGACACCTGACAGACTAGGGAAGTTATACCCCAGAGAGCACAGAGCTGAGAGCCTTACTACATAAAAGCTTCCTTCAGATCACTCAAAAAGGTTAACACTCGGGACAAAGATGGTCAAGAAATGGAAATGGAATTAGCAAATGGAAAGATGTTAAGAATTATTTGTAACCAGAAAAGGAAAATTAACCTGAGATATCATTGTTGCTATTAGGACGAAAAAACATAATGAAAATATGCAAAAATGAAATATGCAAAAACAAATATATGCAAAATAAATCAAAAAAGAAGATGCAATGTTGAATATGATATGGGGAAACGGGCATTCTCAACTGTCAGGAAGAAAGAAATTTGAACAAATTTTGTGAAGGAAATCATCACAATGTAGTACAAACTTTAATATTGTTAATACTTTAAATTTTGTTTCCAATGATCAAAATTAGGAAATTAATGGAAGATAATATAAAAATAGTTTTTTTTCTAAGTTGTTTATAAAAGGAAAACTATTTTAAACAACCAAAACTTCATATAGTAAAGAACTGCTTAGGTAAATTATAAAATATCTGTAAAATAAAATATTATGTAATTATTAAAATGAGAATGTAGATTTATAGTCAATATTATACAGCCCCATCTTGCATTATCGTGATTTGTATACAAACACAAACATATAAATAGTGGAATTACTTACACCAACAATTAGCAACGACTTTCTGCAAAACTGAATGGCTTCATAATGAGCATGCCTTTCTTTTATAATCAGAAAAAACATAACGCTATCTTCGAGGAAAACATTTTTTGTTCAGATTAAAATAACTTATTCTGAACAACTGAAAAGTATTGGCGCTCAACGACCCTGTTAGGCGTTTGGACAACAAATCTGAGTGAAGATGCTAGGACGCAGGCGCGCATTTTCGAGGCAAGTATGTTTTTGGTTTGCACTCGGGGCTTGCCTGGCCCAGCATCATGCATAATAGCCATTCGACACACCGTGATTGTGGAGGGGAAAAGGAGGAGATGCGGGGGGCGGACAGCACGTGGCGAGCACAGGGGAGCCCTCTCTGGGTGCCTTCCTCTAGTTCTGCCCCTTGCTGCTTCTGAGTATCCACATCCTGATGTGCTACCTCTCTCCCTCCCTCCCACCCCATCACCACCATCATCACGTGCTCATAAGGCCAAACCTGCTCTCGTTTTGCTGTGTTTCTGGCTGGCTTGTGAGCAGGCAGGGGACAAAGCTGCCAAGAACGGAAACTTGGAGACGGACGCCAAGAAGTAGGGAATCAGTACCCTCAGGAAAGTTTCAGATTTGCTTGGCTGAGCTTGTTTTCAATGCAGATCTCTGGACCCCACCCCGGTGTTCTGAATCTGGCTATATGGGTCTAAGTCTGGCCAATCTTTAGTCTCTCTCTAAAATTCCTAGGTGGGCATGTCCAGGGGTGAGCAGATGCTGCAGTTGCTGCTGTTTAATCAACAGGATGGTCCTGTCACTAAAGGCATATCACGAGGAGTCTAACCTGCAAGGGATTAGAGCATATCCCAGGCCCTTGGGCTCACCTTGAACCCACACCACCACTCCTACCCATTAAAGCTCATGTTTTGTGGCCATTCAAAACCATGAACACCTGGAAGCCAGGCAAGGGCTAGTTGGCATAGGCTACTTGGAAAGGCTGAGAAAACAGAAAACAGACATCATGTTTTTATTTCTGCATCTTTATATTATTTCACTGGTTGTGGTGATAACATTTTTTTTTTAATTTTGGAAGAAAAAAATTAATTAACAATACATGAATTAAATACAATGAAAATTGCAGACTGTGTGATAACACAGAAAATGCTTAAGGTAAATGTGTAGTGACAAAAGCAGAATTAAAATATGTTTATGTAGCCCGAGTGTGAACAGTTAAACACGGTCATACCATTTCTGACATGTGGGAGGCATTTGCTAGAATATAAAGTAAATAAAATATATTTATTGAATGAACGAATGGGTGAATAAATGACCAAATGAATGTTCAGAAAAGACTGCAAGGAATTATGGAAAATAAAATTGAGGAGGAAAGAGAACATGGGTGACTATAAAATTTTTGCTACTTTTCTCTAATTTCCAAATGTTCTTCAATAAATCTATATTAATTTAATATTTAAAAATCATTAAAACATAATCTGATTCTAAATCAGACTTCCAGCCTAGAGGTAATAGAGGGCTGGAGGGAAGATTTAAACAACAATGATGAGGAATAATCAGATAAATTCAGAATGTGGGGACTTCCACAAGACAACATCTTTGGTTCTTCAAACAACATTATCATAGAAAAACAAGGTAGACTTTTCCAGACTAAAAGACACTAAAGTGACATAGCTACAGCCCCAAACAAATGTGGATCTAAATTGGATCCTGTCAAAGACATTCTTGGGACAATTAGGAAAATTAGGCTTTGGTCTGGATATCAGATAATATTGTGAAGTCATTTATAATTTTTTCAGTGTAATAATGTATTATGGCTGTGTAGAATACATATTATTCTTAGGAGACGTTAAGGTGAATTATTTTTAATTTAAGTATCATGAGGCTTCCAACTTTCAAATAGTTGGAAAATTTTCAAATACAGAAAAAAATGTGTCTATGAGAACATACTCAGAGGAGAGAGCAAATATGGCAAAATGTGAACAATTGTGAGAGCTAGATTAAAGGTGCATGGGCATTTATTGCATTATTTTTTTTAGCATTTCTGTGTGTTAGGAAATTTTCACAATAACAAATTGGGGAACATTTGAAAATAAATATACATATAGATGTGTATGTGTTTTTGTGTCCATGTATGATGTGTGTACATGTATGATACATACATGCATAAGCACGCACATACATATTCACTTCAGCTCTCCAGGTTATATTAAGAAAGATGGCCCCAGAAGCCATGACAGAAGTGTGATGGGGTTAGAGGAGGAAGCAGAGGGTTGGGGCCCCCCGAATCAGCCCTATTTCCTTATTTCCTGCTGCCTGGTCTCCTCGGGGTCCGCGTGCCCAGCCGGCCCTCCTGAGGGAGCCCCCTGTTCAGTTCAGAGCTCACAGCCGCCCAGAGTCACTGGGAGGAGGAGTGAGGGGAAGTCAGCACAATCCCTCTGCTCAGGGACAAACTCAGAAACCAGAAAGGCGTCCACAGACTCCCTGGCATGTATGGACGGCACTAATCAGGAAAAGGCCCATGTATATTACAGGGAAACCGTGTGGGAGAGATGCTTGTGTTGTGGGGTGTACAAGCACACAGCAGTGCCCAATAAGCAGAGAATAATCAATATAATTTTAGTTCTATGATATAATTACATACAGTCTTTTTTTAAGATATAATCCACATACCATAAAATTCACCCTTTTACAGTGTACAACAATTCAATGGTTTTTAGGATATTCACAAGTTTAGGTAACCAGCACCAGTATCTAATTCCAGACCATTTTCCTCACTACCCAGAAACCTCTGTACCCATTATCAGACACTCTTCATTTTCTCCTCCAGGCGGCAACCACTAATCTACTTTCTATCTCCATGCATTTGCCTCTTCTGGACATTTCAATAAATGAGATCAGACAACATGTAGTCTTTTGTGTCTGGCTTCTTTCACTTACATAATGTTTTCAAGGTGCAAGCTTCCGCCATGTCATAGCAGGTATCAGGACTTCAGTCCTTCGTATCGCTGCACAAATCACATTTTGTTTTTCCTTTGGCAGTTGGTAGACATTTGTGTTGTTTCTACTTTTTGACTATTATGAATAATGCTGCTATGGACATTTGTGTGTGCGGATATATGTTTTCCATTCTCTTAGTTACACTCTCGGAGTAGAATTTCTGAATCATACGAGGAAATTCCCGACTTTCCCAAAGTGGCTGCGCCATCTTACACTGCCACCACGAGGTCTGAGCGCTCCAGTTTCTCCACATCCTCACCAACACTTGCTGTTTATTGTCTTTTTTAGTGTAGCCATCTGAGTTGGGGTGAAGTAGTTTTGATTTGCATTTCCCTACTGACTAATGATGTTGAGCATCTTTTCATCTGCTGATTGGCCATTTTTATATATTCTTTAGAGGAATGTCTATTCAAATCCTTTGCATATTTTAAAATTGGGTTATTTGCATTTTGATTGTTCAGTTGTAAAATTCTTTATATATTCTGGATACGAAACCCTTATAATGATTTACCAGCTTTTTCTCCTGTTCTGTGAGCTGTCTTTTCACTTTCTTGATAGTGTCCTTTGAAGTATAAAAGTTTTTGATTTTGATGAAATCAAATTTCTGTATTTTTTCTTTGTTTATTTATGCTTTAGGAGTCATATCTAAGAAACTATTGCCTGATCCAAGGTCACAAAGATTTATATTTATGTTTCCTTCTAAAAATTTTATAACTTTAGCTCTTACATTTAGGTATTTGATCCATTTGATGTAAATTTTGTATATGGTGTGAGGTAGGGGTCAAAATTCATTCTTTGTATGTAGAAATCTATGTGGAGCACCATTTGTTGAAAAAACTATTCTTTCTCCATTGAAATGTCTTGACACTTGTCAAAAATCAATTGTCCATAAAAGTTTGGGTTTATTTCTGGATTCTCAATTCTATTCCATTGATCTATATGCCAGTACGACACTGTCTTGATTACTATAGCTTTATATTAACTTTTGAAATTGGGAAGTGTGAGTCTATCAACTTTGTTTTTTATACCTGAGTACCTTGCACTTCCACATGAATTTAGGATCAGTTTGTCAATTTTTGCAAAATACTTCGCTGGAATTTTGATAGAGAGTGCATTAATTTTATAGATCAACTTGGGGAATATTGCCATTTTAACAATATGAAATCTTCCAATTCATCAACATGGGATGTCTTTCCATTTATTTAGGTCTTCTTTAATGTCTTTCAATTATTTTTTTGTAGTTTCCAGTGTATGTCTTTGATTTCTTTTGTTAAATTTACTCCCGAGTATTTTATTTCTTTTTGATGCTATTGTAAATGTAATTGTTTTCTTAATTTTGCTTTTGGGTTGCTCATCACTAGTATATAGATATAATTGTTATTTTTATATCAACCTTGTATCCTGCAACTTTGCTGAACTCATTTATTAGCTCTAATACTTTTCTATGGATTCCTTAAGATTTTCTATTTACAAGATCATGTTATCTGAAAATAAAGATAGGTTACTTCTTGCTTCAGAATCTAGATATCTTTTATTTATTTTCCTTGCCTGACTGCCTTGGCTAGAACCTCCAGCAAAATGCTGACTAAGAGTTGGGAGAGTGGGCATCCTTGTCTTCTTATTGACCTGAGGGAGAAGATTTTAGTCTTTCACCATTAAGTATGGTGTCAGCTGTGGGTATCTCATAGATGTCTTTTACCTGTTAATAATGTTCCCATCTATTCCTAGTTTGTTGAATTTATTATTATTATAGTTATTATCAAAAGGTTATATACAGCCTTTTGAAAAACAGATGTTGGTGGAAATTTTTAAAGCAGGAAAATGTGGCTAATATAATGTTAAATACACAACATAAAATTAAAAAAATGTTATCTCACAGATGTCAATTATGAATGAAGAAAAGCATGGAAACAAATAAGATGGAATTAATAGTGCGTCTTTCTAGATGGTAAAATTATGGGTGTTTATTTCTTCTTGATAATTTCCTACATTTTCCAATAAGTGAATATATTACTTTTATTATCAAGGAGGAGGAATCACTGAAAAATAAACATAATTACTCTGCATTAGAGAGAGAGAGAGAACCAGTGATGAAGAGAGAGTGAGCACAGTGTGTGAGCTCAGGGCAGCCCAGCGGTGAGGCTGCCTTCTAAGTGGCAGGCACTGAGGGCCTGTGTCTTGGTTTCTAGGTGAGAAAATGAGAAAGTTCGGGAGCAACTGGAACCCTCGGGCTAACACACTGAAGGAAGAGAAGGTGCCCCTGGGAGTGAGTACCCAAGGAGCAGCGAGTCATGAGTCACAGCTCAGAGGGGAGAGTCCATTGGTGTTCAGCAACCTCCCCCCCTCCCCCCGCCCCCGCCAGAGATTCCTTCAAGGGTTGAAGTGGGCTCCAGCCTGGGAAGTCCTGTGGGGTCAGCTTGTGGTTGGGCACAGAAGTGTGAACTTGATCCCACAGACAAGGGGAGCCATTAACCTTTGTTGTTCTGGAAGCCCCTGGAAATTGAGCCTAGGAAACCATGCGTTCCACGACTTGAGAAGGCTGGTAGATATTTGAGTCAAGTTTTAAATTCATTCTCTCCCATTCCTGCAGGTAAAATAGGAGTTGAAACCAATGCAGGAAGTGCCATATGCAGCGGCCTTGGTGGTAAAAGGTGAGGATGAGAGTTCCTTGAAGGCAGGGTACCTTTCAAGTGATGCATTCCCGAATTCCCACAGCCAAGCAAATGCCAGGCCTCTGTCACGCTCTCAGCAAGTTTTGTTAAGGTAAATCGTTAGTCAGCTTTAGGCTATGATGGCCCTAACCTCCCCTCTGCCCTCACCTAAACTTTTAACTCATATTCATAAGGGCTGTCTGGAATTCTTCCACTTGAAGGATTTAAATCTGTGTTCCTTGCAGTGGAAGAGAATCAGATTATTGAGGACAGATGCCATGCCTTCAACGTCTCCATTCTCAAGGGCCTGATACAATCCCTGTTGCAGGGTTGAAACACAGCAAATATTTTTTGAAGTCATAAATGAGTGCAAGTTCTTCCCCAAACATGAATTCAACCATCCAGAATGCAGCTCAGAGAATGGACATAGAAGCTCAGGCATCCTAGCTACTCGGTTTGTTTGAGCCAATCTGCTATATTCTGTTAACTCTCTCTGAACGTTGTACCCAAAATCTTTGCCAAAGTCAAGAGACATTAGGACTGCTAACTAATTTCTTTAAAGTAGGACCAATAAACTTTATTTGTAAAGGGTCAGAAAGCAAATATTTTAGGCTCTGGGGCCATATGGTCTCTGGCCTAACGACTCAATTCTACTGTGTGAACACGAAAGCCGCCATAGACGATACATAAAGGAATGGCCGTGGTGTCCCAGTAAAACTTTACTTACAGACACTTAAATCTGAATTTCCTATGATTTTCAAATGTCACAAAATATTCTTCTTGTTTTGCTTTATGGTTTATCCACAATATAAAACCCGTCCTTAGCTAATGAGCTGTACGGAAAAAGGTGTCGGCATCAGATTTGGCCAGACCAGACCCTGGCCAAATCCCTGCTTTAAAAGATGGACTTGAGGGCCGGCCCCATGGCTTGGCGGTTAAGTGCGCGAGCTCCACTGCTGGCGGCCCGGGTTCGGATCCCAGGCGCGCACCGATGCACCGCTTCTCCGGCCATGCTGAGGCCGCATCCCACATACAGCAACTGGAAGGATGTGCAGCTATGACATGCACTGTCTACCGGGGCTTTGGGGGAAAAAACAGGAGGAGGATTGGCAGTGGATGTTAGCTCGGAGCTGGTCTTTCTCAGCAAAAAAAGAGGAGGATTGGCATGGATGTTAGCTCAGAGCTGATCTTCGTCCAAAAAAAAAGATGGACTTCAGAGACCAGAATGGATAGCCACAGCACAGCTCACTCATAGGAGAGATTTTCTCTTCCTTAAGTTGCACAATCACTGGACTCTTGTTGCAGGAATTAAATGAACGATTTTTTTCAAAACTCAACCCATTGTCTCTGCACCCATCCATCTCTAAACCCGTTTGTTTTGTTATTTTTTTCCCCAGCACCCATTTGCTTTCTCAGTTTCCAGCGAACGCTCTGTTTCGTGGATGCACACATCCTGCCAGCGAGAGGGAGAGTTCTAGGAATAAACACACCTGCGACCACGGGGCCGAGAAAGCTAAAGCCCCATAAAATGGCTTCTCTCTTTTAGTTGCTGAGAAAGAGCAAACTTTCTATGTGCTTCTTTTTAAAATGCAACAATGTAAAGGTCACAGAGGAGGAGATGAAACTCGGAGTTGTAATAAGGAAGGAGAAATAAAAAATAATGACAGAAATAAATTGTCATAAGAGGGGATACAGTTATGATTTATTGTGATATTCTACAAATTTGGAGGTGATTAAAAGCCACCTAAAATTCACATTAACAAGTCACATAAAAATGGAATTAAACTAGTGGGCATAATGTGGCAGGGTATAAAGAAAAATCATGACAGAAATAAATTGACAGAAGAATGATACTATTCAAGTTTTACTCTGTCGTGCCACCCTGACAGGAGCCTAGTATTTTAATTTCAGAGTTGTGCTTGAGTTTTTGGAGTTCATTAAAGGCCCACATTAAGAATCTCATAAAAGTGAGAAGAAATTAGTGACCATAATGTGGCAGAGGAAATAAAGAAACAATAATGACAGAAATAAATTGACAGAAGAATGATACACTTAATGTTTCACTCTGACACCCTCTATTAATAGGCCGCTGCAAGCTGGAACAAATGTCATTCATATTTTAGCCAAAGTATACCACTAATTAGGCGGCTCTCTGCACTGGAATTAGATTTGAGATCCCTCACCTTTAGAGTGGAATCATTTGAATTCTAAAGAAAAGAGCTGGTGACAGAAAAAGAAACTTTCTACTTGGGCTTTTCTAATGAGATAAAATTCCCCCTTCTCCCCATTTCGCAGCTATAATTGCTGATTATGTTGTTACATAGCCGCGGCTCTCGGCTCTCTCCTCCCATCATTATGATCTAGTCTGGCAGATCAGGCGGCTTCAAACGCGGGCTGGGGTGGTTGGAGTCTAATTTAGCCCTCATTTAGGCCGCAGGTACCACACAAGGTAAACACTGTATTGTTATAATTAATTACCCCTTAGGCCTCGCCAGGCCATCTCTGTTTCAGCTGACCCTTATAATAATAAGGCTTCCGGGCATATTGTATTTCTTTTGACAGATTAATTAGAAATTCAGCCGTGGAGGTACAAAGCAACTCGGTCATGAATATTTAAATGGCCTGACACAAAATATCATGAAAGGGCCGCCGCACTACATGACGGACAGGGGATATTAGGCAAGTGACTCTAATCAATAATCTCTTGATCTCTTACATATTAATACACTGCCTGCTGTTATTAAGCTCCGTAATAAGGAAGGGGAGAGAAAGTTAGTGTAGCTCTGCTGTAGGCCTCGCCGAGGCCCCCAGTGATTACGCTAACTGACGGAGAAAATGCACAGAGGAGCGGGGCCTCAGCCTCTTCAATCTAATCCAATCTTAAGGAATGGCAGCTCTGAGTAGCACCGACTGGATAATTATTGGCGCTGACAAGGTGAGGGCGTTTGCAGGCAAATGAGCTCGGAAGCAGGCGAAGTCCCCAGACCACCCAGCGCAGGGCGCGCGGAACACAGGCCCGCGCCGCTGTTCCGCCTCGTAGGGGCTCGAGCCGGGGCCCGGCGGGCCGCAGCCCTGCCCAGGCCCGGGCGAGGGGCGGCGGCCGGCCGGCCCGGGGCTCGCCCAGCCTGTCGTCGGGGCCACTCGAACACCAAGTCACGGGATTTCCTCGGCTCCCTTTGCTCCTCTCTTCCAACGCCAAGGCCGCAGAGCGAATTAAGTAGCAGAGGCAGCCGAATATCATCTAAATTCATTACGGGAGTGAGTCCTCCCAGCCCAAAGCAAGCCGCTCGCTCTGCCACTCTGGATGCCCCCGACGGCCCACGTGGGCCTGATGGTGTTGTGTTGCATCTCCAGACCCGCTGCTAATGAGCCCGGGAACCCAGCCGACCCACCCAAAGGTGCCTGCAAAGGGCCAGGGACAACAGCAGCAGAGGCCACCAGAAGCAGCCCCGCCAAGGCCCCCTCTGCCCAGGGACGCTGATGGGGGCTCACCTTGCACTCTGCGCCGTCCACATCTCCATGAAGGGCCTTGCGTGGCACCCCTCATTCCTTCTTCGTGCACATCCAACAATTCTTTTCCAACTGGGAAAAGGCAACCCCAGCAGCCTAGACCAAGCCTAGGGACGGTGGACTTGATAAGAACTCCATTTCTAAGTTTCCTCCTGGGGAGGCCGGGACGCGGTTTAATAGTAGGAGCCAGCAGAGGTGGAACAGAGCAGGATGAGAAAACGGGGACTCGGTTGTCGGTGCTGGAGGGAGAGGCAGGAAGAGAGGTGATGAGAGTGGAGGGTCCACCCACGGTTTGGGAGGCTGACTTCTGAGTTGTGGAGATAACCTAGAAATACGTGTGAAAGAACAGGGGCGTCAGCTACTCCATTTCCAGTCATTTCTTTCTTGGTGACATTAACCTTTCCATATATTCCAATTCAGGGAAGCCTGACTCTCCTGAAAGTGAGTTTTGTTTGCTGACATGATTTTTTGTTTTGTTTTGTTTTTAGTGAAAATTACAGACAATAAATAATTTTCATGCCTGTGTTAACATGGTGCAGAACATAAGGGGGAAACCAAGGAAATTCAGTGGAAGCAGGAATGCAGAGCCGTTCTGGAGCCCTTGGGCCCTGGGAATTTGAGGACCCTGGGGAGGGCGTTTGCCCAGTGTGAACACCCACCCCGTGACTGTGGGGAAGGGGACCTCTGCTGGTCCTGGTGACATGAGTGTCTTTCTCTGACTGTGGCCTGTTGTGTTTAGAGTCTTTTCCTGTTTCTCGTGGTCTCGGTCTTCAGGTGGCTCCCAGGACAGCAGGGAACTCAGCTGTCCAGGGAGGGATCTGTAATTTGGGACCTGTACCACCCAGCGCAGCGTGCGTGGATCTGGCTGTGGCTCCAATTCTAGTCTCTCAGAAGATACAACACAGAGGGAGGGCCAACAGAGCTGCCTGAGCCAGGTGGCCACAGCATGACTCCTACATACTGCACGAGCTTCCGTACAGCACTTGACCTCACTGAGCCTCAGTTTCCATATCTACCTTTGCCACCAAAGTCTGCGGTGAGCACTAAATGACACACTCATTTACACGCGCCTTGTAATGTAAAACACTATCTATTGCTTGTTCCCTTAACAAGGATTCCAGCTTAGGTCCCACATCATTCGTGGAGGCTCCTCTGTGGTGTTCTCAGAATTCCCGTGCAGTCACTCACTCTGCTCGACTTCATTAGTTCTTAGCTGGCTCTGTGTGTGATCCCCGCCTTGGTCCACTGCACTCTCCTGTGTCCTGTCCGTGTCTGCTTCATTCCCAGGTCCTGGGAGCTCATCAAGGCTGGGGCCGGGGCTGAGGCCCCTTGCAGTGCTTGGGACTGTGTACGGTAGGTCTGGGTGCTGCTGGGCGCATCTGGGGACAAGTCCTGCTGTCTTTACCTACATCAAGGGAGTTGTAAAAACAACCCTGCTCTGAGCTGGAGCTCAAAAAGGGAGCAGATATTAAGAATAAAGAAAAACAATCCTAGTGTGACTGCCAGATTAAATACTCAAGTGCAAAACTTGTAAGTGTTGTCCCACTGCTAATGATAATGATAATAATAGTGACGACAGTGACCGTTTCTACCCTAGCCGTTTGGTTTATAAAAAGATCACTAAAAGGTATAGTTCTGGGAACAAGTTTCTGTATCTCCATCTCTTTATTGCCACATCATAACGAAGTGCGAGCCAAGAAGCAGATTCATTGCAAATTGTATAAAAGATTCGGGGCCAAAATGAAGCTGTTAAAAACCACATCTGTAAAAATGGTGTAATTATTATGGGTGGGTAAAAATCTGGCAAGAATTATTTTCTTAAATAAGGCGTAAAGGAGAACAGATGTGCTGTAACTGACACTTTTTTTTTTTTTGCAGTTTCACGATTTCTGTGAAAAGAAAAAATTGATCCGATTTATCAGATTATCCTATTTATTACAGTGCGGCTAGGGCTACAGAAAATCCTTTTTTATCATTTTCATCCCCTGGAAAAGGAAGAGGGTCCAAGGTGGCAGGTGAATTTGCTTGATGGCAAAGCAGGCTTAGCCAGGGAAGAGAAAGGCCGGTTGGAGGGGGCATGAAGGAACCGCAGAGGAAGAGAAAGGTCTGCAGAAGATTCCACCATGGGAGGGGAGGTGACGATGAACCCTAAGTAGAAAACCGCAACGGCACAGGCACACCAGTGTTTCACGGTCAGGATGAAGTGGGAAAAATGGCCAAAGACAAAGGCAGGCAGTTGAAGTCTGGAAATAATTATGGTCCAGTGAAGACAACTGAATTCCATATTACCTTGGTCAGTGTCTGTAGTTTAGGGAGGTATTTGGGTTGGGTTTACTTTTTGGAGCTTAGCAACATAAATTTGTTGTCACTGAACTATTAAATACAATGGACACATGTTGGCAAAGAGGGTCTAGAGAGGCATGGAACTTATTAAGGAACAGCCTATGAAATAATCGCCTAAATGGGCCCACTGCACGATTTTAATATCCCATGACAACACTCAATTGTCAAATTCAGCTAGAGTGTCCAGGATGCTACTAAAATTAAGCCAGAAATTCCTAGATTTATTCTGGGTTTTTTTCTTCAGTTAGGAACAGGAAATTCCAGTAAGCTGTGAGAATCTAAGCAAGAAATAAGAAACTGCGAAGAAAAAAGGATGGTCTAGCGTTTTATGAGATTTCTGCCATTAAATCTATAACAAATGTCTTTCACCTACCCTCGATAAAGAGGCAATGTGGGATTTTAATTGGACTTTTGGCTTTTCTTCATTTGATTTAAACCAAGGTAGAATTTCAAACAATAACACTGGAACACCTGGTTAACACGTTAGATGATATGCACAGTTGTAAATTGTGGTTTTAATAGTTGCTCACTGGGGGATTTAAAAGGGTCTCATTGTTCTGTTTGGCAGATATGAAAAAAAAAATCACCAACTACTGGGATTTAAAAGCCGTGCATGTGATTTCAATGCAACTCAGATCATGAAATGTAATCATTTGACCCCACTTGTTGCTGGTTTATACAGGGGGACTCATGGCCACATCATGGACTTTTCAAGTTCTCCAAAGTCATCATCCAGCTTAAAGTTTAAAGAAATTTGATAATTTTGTATTTCTAAGCAAACAGGGAAGATTTTTACTTATAAACTTCAAGGTAAGGCATGGTGATGTGTGCGTGTGTTCGTAGTTGCTTATATTTATGCACTCTCCATTGTATCATTGGTATGAACATAAAAGAGAAAGCCTATAATGATTTGGCTGGGACATTCTCCTCTTTCTCTTTTTGAAAAACAAATGTAAGCCCCCCAAGTGCAGGTTCAGATCTGATTCGAGTTGCTCCAGGTTTTCCTTTCCATCAGCTCCTTTCCTCATCAGCAGGAGGCTGGTCCTGCCTGGAAGCCAGAGTGGGGTTATCCCATATTTTAAAGTGACAGTTTTCAAAATGCCTGCACGACTTTTGCCCTTCCCTCCCAGCTGCGGCCCCCACCCCGCTGCTGCCCCCCAACCTGACCCTCAGAGGGCACATATTTAAAACAAAGCCTGGTTTCATGGCTTCCCTCTGATTGCAGCCAGGAACTTGGTGGAAACTGCCCACAGAGATACCCTTGTGGGAATTGCTCTCCACTGCCTCCTCCTCCTCTTCCCAGCAGCTCAGTCCACAATGGCCCATCTCAGCCCAGCCCGGGAGAGCAGGCCAACACGGGCCTCCTTGGATGGTTCCTGGGCTGGATCCCTGCAGCCTGAAGCCCAGAAGGCAACGCAAGGAGGAATGGATGAAGGGGCAAAAAGGGGCTTTAGTAGAGGGGGATGTTGGAGACCACCTCCTGTTGATAGGACGAGCAAGCTGACTCCCAGAGGACCGAAGCCTAGCCTGATGGGACGGGGCTGGGGCAGAGCCCAGGTGTCTCCCACTCTCGCCGTCCTGCGTCATGTGCACAGAGAGGCCACAACCTGCCGTTCAGTCCCTCTGTTGTCCTGCAGGCTGCTGGCTGTGAGGCCTAAGGACAGGTTCTGACTTCCAGGCATTCCTTCTAGAAACTTCTCTGGATTCTCCTGTATCTCCTAGAAAAAGGCTGGGTGACAAGGGAGAGTGTTCTACTAAGCAGGGGCATCCAGAGGCCAAAGCCTGCGCAGAGCAATGAGGGGACAGACTGAGGGAACATTGAGTCTTCCCAGCTACAGCTTTGCCATCATTTTAGTCCCCTGACACCCAGCCCAGAGCCTCACACACAGTGGGTGCCCGTTCCTCGCACACAGTGGGTGCCTCTTCCTCTCACACAGTGGGTGCCCTACTTCTCTCACAGAGTGGGTACCTGTTCCTCTCACACAGTGGATGCCCTACTTCTCTCACACGGTGGGTGCCCATTCCTCACACAGTGAGTGCCTGTTCCTCACACACAGTGGGTGCCTCTTCCTCTCACACAGTGGGTGCCCTATTTCTCACACACAGTGGGTGCCCTACTTCTCTCACACAGTGTTTGCCCTATTTCTCTCACATGGTGGGTGCCCATTCCTCACACAGCGGGTGCCTGGTCCTCACACACAGTGGGTGCCTCTTCCTTGCAAACAGTGGGTGCCTCTTCCTCACACACAGTGGGTGCCCTACTTCTCTCACAGAGTGGGTACCTGTTCCTCTCACACAGTGGGTACCCTACTTCTCTCACACGGTGGGTGACCATTCCTCACACAGTGAGTGCCTGTTCCTCTCACACAGTGGGTGCCCGTTCCTCACACACAGTTAGTGCCCATTCTTTACACACAGTAGGTGCTTTACTTCTCTCACACAGTAGGTGCTGGTGTCCCATTCCTCTCACACAGTGGGTGCTGGTGTCCTGTTTCTCTCACACAGGAGGCGCCTGTTGCCTCACAGGCAGCAGTGCCCAGTGTGTGCTGAATCAATCTCTCTGAGCGCTCAGCCCTGCTCCCCGTCAGAGCCTGTGTTTGTCGCGTCTTTCTGCTTCACAGGAGAACACGACGGGTGAGCTTGCTGGGAAGGTCAGCAGATTCTGTCACATCCTGCTGAGACAAGAAGTTCGGCATGAAAGAGCAAGGCAGTCAGACTAGAAGGGCAACTCGTTACGTGAGAAGTATTGTCGAGGTGAGCCTTGCTCACAAAAGCCCTAATTGTTGATGAACTGGTCTCCAAAATCGACGTGACTTCCATAATCACAGCAGGGAAGGCCCCGCACACCTGTGTGGCCTCTGTTTGCAATTCTTCATGAGTTGCAGGGAATCACATCTCTGTCACTGAGCGTCCCCATCTGGGATCTCTCGTGAGGGGAGATTTTGAGGCTTACGGAGGTCTCTTCAGACCTGTCAGCTCAAAGCCAAAGCAAGCCATTGCTGGTCATTTCACCTCCACAGAGTAAAATGTGTATTTTGTGCACTGGATTTTTAAATTCTTAATATTTATTTTTACCTTAGATTTTGCTTCGAGGAACTAAAGTTTCAGTTATGATGTTAGATGGATGATCTGTTTCCACCTGCTTAGAGTCAGGTGCAGCCTTAAGAAATTCCTTGAGAACACCAGTGCCCAACGTCAAGGCTCTGCCATGTCCAAGTTGGGTGACCACAGCTAGTTTATTTGCTCTGAGAATCAGTTTCCTCATCTGCAAAATGGGATGATAATGATACTTTTCATGAGGTTGGAGAAGATTCCATGAGATGTGTCTGTGAAGGAACCTAGCATAGCACTTCTGCATCCCAAGAGCTCAATAAAACCTGGAGGCATCTCCTCCCCTGCCCTTGGGCACCGCTCATGGGCAGATATCAAATAGACAATGAGGATGGCGTGCAGGAATGGCAAGGATTCTCCAGTCTCTCCTTCGGGCAGATGGATTTCTTGGAGTCATTCAGACCTACATTTAGCACCTAGATATCCTTTAGGTTCAAGAGGCATCTAACTGGTGATACATTAGCAGCCTTGATTCTTTCCAAGACCCGGCTCCTGGTTGCTGTTAGCTACAGTGGGCCATGTTCCTGGCTGAAGTGTTTCCAAAACCAAAGTCTTATTGTTTTTCTCTGTAAAGTTGAACATCTGGTTGTTTGGGGAACGTCCATCTGGGAGATGTACTGGTGGTGGTTTTCAGTTTTCACCCAACTGTTGGGTGTTATGTTGACATTGGCTCGGCCGCTGCTCCCAGAGATCCAGGCTCGGTGGCTGCCTTCAGCATAATGTTTGTGAGTCAACAAGAGTGGAGGGATGTTTGTGGTAACGAGAGAGCAGCCAGAGCCAAGGCATGTGGGGTGGAAAGCAGGGAACATTTATGGAACAGCCGGTAGCTCAGCTTGGCTAAACAGCAGGGTCAGGAACCTCAGTGGTGGAGGAGTTCAGGCAGGAGTGGGGTCACATGGTGCGGGCAGAGCCGAGCTCAGCCATGGGACTTCCTCTGGCAGGCAGGAGCGTGCCAGTGAAGGCCCGGAGGGGTGAAGTGCTGCACGGAGGGCCCTGGCCTGGAGGAGCGCTGTGGCCTCCTAGAAGATGCCCACCTGGCCCGTGCTGCCCTTGGCTGGGCCCGCAGTTACACAGGCTGTGAATGGGGTGGCGGGCGGCCAACTGCCTTTCAAGGGAACTGGGCACTTGCCACCCAGTCTCCAGGCTAGGGCATAGCAAACCAGCGCCGGGGTCACCCGATGTTTCCTGGTTTCTGACTGGGAAGAGGACTTTGGTTTTCCTAGGAAAGTGCCTTAGGAAAGTGACCCTTGCCTTGTCTCTGGAAGGAACAGGAAGCTCTGTCCCCTTTGCTATAAGGGCAGCTGCCCTGTCTTCCAGGAGTCCGGGGGGGAGCTGCGGCCAGCTCCCAGGGGCTTGACTCAGTCAACTTCCTCAGGGCAGCACTGCGTGGGGCGCACACAAAGCAGGTGGGGGAGAAGCCACCCTGCAGCCTCAGGAGGAAAGGAACCTGCCAGCATCTGAGTAAGACACCGTCACGAGTTTTGACCCGACAAGTCTTGCACGCCATGCTTTGCCATGGGTGGCACTGAGAGCCGGAGGACCTCAAAGGCCCTGAGATTCTGTGTGTGTTACGTATGAGTTTGTGTGTGCCCTGTGTCTGTGTATATATGCATTCATGCATGTAGGCGTGTAGATGTGCACATATGTGCATACATGGTATGTATGTATATGGGGGGGTCTATGTTTATATGTACATGCATGTGGCTGTGTGTAGATGTGTGTGTGTGCATGCATGTGTGTGTGTGCATGTATATGTTTAATTATGTTACAGCGTTCATCAACATGTTATGTGAGATGTGATGCTCAGTTCCAGGCCAGATTAACAGTGACAGAGGAATCACAGATATAGCTCAGAATCATTTGTGGCTGTGCTGTTTTTATTCCTACCTTATTTTTTTTCACATCAGCATTTACTAAGAGCATCTGCAGTGTCGCAGTCAGCCCTCCTAACTGCTCACTGGGCCCCCGTCCTCAGATGTCTAGTCGGCATCTCAGGCTGAACTTCTGATACCTCCAACCTGCTCCTCCCCCCGTTTTCCTTCTCTCCATCCCCCACAGCTCAGGCCACAGCCCTTAGAGTGGTGCTCACACTTCCGTAGAGCCATATCTCAGTTCTCTGTCCCACAAATGTTCCAGATCTGACCTTGTCTTTCCGTTCTGGTCAAGTTACCGCCATCTTCCTTCAGGTCTACGCTCCATCTCTTAGTGGGTCTCCTGCTGCTGCTCTCCCCTCAGCAGCATGCTCTCCACACAGCAGCCAGTGTTCTTGTAATGATTATTTCCTAATGCACAACTGGGCACAGTGCTCCTTGGCTCATGAATCTCCAGCGGTTTCTCATCCCTGTCAGAGTCACGTGCCAAGTCTCACCACGACCCGCTGCAGCTGCCTGCCACCCTCTCTGGCCTCACCTGCAAGCCCAGGTCTCTTTTGCTCCAGCTCTTTGCCTTGGGTTTCCCTGGGCCCAGAATGCCCTTCCACCACCTTTGCCAGGCTGGTTCCCTCAACTCTGGGCAGAGAGGTCCTCCCAGGCAACCATCCATGCCCATCCTTGTCTGTAAGTAATCTGCTCCTCCCCACAACTCCTGGCTCTCAGATGTTACATCATTCATCTGTCTCTTTTGCTTCCACAGGTAGAATGTGAGCTCCATGTGGGCAGGACGTGGTCGTGCACCTCCCCAGCGCACAAGGCAGCACCTGGCCCAGTGTAGGGACTCAGTGAATAGTTGATGGATGGACACACGAGGGAATGAGCCATCCTGTGAGGTAGTGGTTCCAGCCCATCTATGGAAACAGTCACTGAGGTCCAGTGAGGTCCCGCATCTTGTCCAGGGCCACACAGCTTCCACGTGGCAGAACCTGGACATAAATCGGCTCTTCCACTTCAAAGCCAGTGCTCCACTTGACAATGCTATGCATGATGTGGGCAGCAAGGCTTCTAGATTGTTCTTCCTGCTGGTGGCATTCAGTTCTCAGGCCAGGAAGCCCGTTGGCTTCAGAAGCTGTGTGAGAGGGTCTCCTTGTCCCCCACAGACACTCTCAGCCACCCCTGCAGAGTCCTGCTCTTTCCAAAGCTAGAAAATTCACCTCCACTCTCCACAGGGAAGCGCACGAGGCAGTACATTTAGTTTGGAGTTTTAATATACTTTTTTCTAGTTTTAATATACTTTTTAGTTTTTCACCTCATGTTGTAAACCTGCATATGATCAAATACGCTGTTTTCTGGACAATTCGGCAATGTCTTCTGTCTTTATCAATCCCATGGTTGTTTCCATACAGATCTTTCGGACAAAAGCGCTTCACCTCATCTGCCTTGCTTTATTTCTCTCTTTTCCCTTGTAACATAAGAGTTACTTTTAGCCCCACAAGGGAAATCTGCAATTTCCCCAACACGGCGAAACTGGGCCGTTGTGGGAGGATTGCCTGAGGTGCTGGTTCTCGGTGCAGCTGTTCTAGAGCGGAGCGGAGTGCGTTTGCACAACTCACTTCAAAGCAGTTAATGAATTACAACCACATCGTTACCTCTACATGTTGGTTTTAAACATATTTATTCTTCTCTGGCTCAACAGTTACTCTCCAGAGTGAGTCAGGGCTGGCCGGGCACTTCTGCCCCTTCTGCCCCTCCTCGTTCTTCATCTCCTTCTCTCTGTTTTATCTTCTTCTCTTGCCCTCCTCCTCTTCTCCTTCTCTTCTTTCAGTAATATCTTATTTCACTGTGGCTCTCCCTTCTCACCCGGGACAGAGAAACTTCGGCAGTTCTGACGGGCACGAATGAATGGCCCTTTACCTTCGAACGCTCCAGGTCTGCACAGACACGGATTCCAGTAGGAGCTCGGGTACCGCCTTCCAGTTGTCTTTTTCCCATTTTTCTTTTCGTCTTCTGCTGTGTGGGCAGGGTGTGAAAGGAGGCTAGTGAGATGTCCTTGTGCATCTGTCTCCCTTTCCTCCATCGTTTCAGGCTTTCTCTTCAGTGGGTGCAAAAGGAAAAGAGAATGCGCCTGAATTGCTGTACTGTACAAGGGAATTTAATTAAGAATATACACATTAGAATTTCAGGGGGATTGCCTATTTAATGTTACTTTATTAAGCCTTCTATCAAACCCTTTTTTATGTATATCAGTAGATATACAATTAATCTGTTCTCTTGTGAGGAAAAAATAGCACCTGAGGTGGATGAAAAGTGTCAGATGATAATAATTATAAGCAGCTGTTCACTTGCAGCACCTCTGGCCTACATGGGGGATGCTGTGAGCTACCACTCCTCACAACAGCCCACCTCATTAGACTTGACCTTCCCAGCTGGGGATTTCATTTGTGTTTTTTTAATGGGTTTGTATACCGCAAGTCACAACACCTTATGAAGACAGAGTCTTTGTAGCTGTAACAAAAGAGAGCATGCAAGTTTACAAAAACGCCGCAGCCCCGGCAGACTAGCAGGGTACCGCCGTAATGCAGGTAACTTTTCAGCCACTGGCTGGGGAAAGGCGAGCCACTCCATGTCTTAGCTGAGATAAATGCCTTCCCTGGGCTTTGAAGCGCCTCTGCTCAGTGCAGCCACCAGCAGTAAAAAAGTAATTGCTGAGTCCTGATTGCACTTCGGAGCATGATGACAGCCCACTTATGGCTAGATCTCCAAATCCACAGAAGCTCTGATTTCCAGCAACACCCAGTCTCCAGGCGTGGTGCTTCTCTGTAGACAACCAGGACGAGCTTGCCTCCGCCGTAGAGTAGGTCAGAAGCCAGAGGAAGCGCAGAGTAGAGATACAGATGGAGGCGCCGTGGCGAGGTGGGGGGACTTTGAAAGAACATCTCTGGTTTTCTTTTTTTTCCCTCTCCATTTATGTTTGTAATAAACTCACTCTCGTACAATTAGCTCAATTGTTTTTATATCTTTGGAGGCAATAATACAGGCAGCCTGGGGAATACAGTAGTAATCCGTATACCTGTGTTCATTTACCCAAATCACTATGGTTACAGCGAGGGCAAACTGTTTACTGTGAGAATCCGAGAGCCTCTTTCCAGCTACTAATGACCTTTCTGTTCCTCCAATAACATCAACAAACCGGGAGGCTGCCCACGCCATTAAAGCCAATTGCCTCTCAAGTTACTGAGGGACTGGAGCGTTTCCTCATTTATTTTCTCTCATCTGATGTAACTCACATGCCACTTTCTTGTCTTTAAAGAAGGGGAAAAACTGTGGATTATTGATTTGCTTCTGAACAGAAGACCAACCTAAAAGCCCCGATGAATTGTCACTCATTATTGAAATTACTGAACACTAATTAAACTGGCAGCTCAAATCCCAGCAGGCCACACTCATCTGAAGCTGAAATTCAGACACTTGGGCAGTGGAAGAGAGAGAGTGTTAGCAACCACTGGGATTGTAATAAGCTTTGCATTAATTTTTTCTTCTTAAAGGCGCACAGCCCTGTTTGCAGTGGCCAGGACGGCTGTCCCTGCTACAGTCATGCGGCCGAGGCCCCTTTCCTGGTTATTTGCGGGAACTGTGATTTAGATCCGCCTTAGGATTTCGCTATAAGGCTCAGCCCTGTCCCTCTGTGAGGGCAGAGCATACAGCCCAAATGCCGGGGAGTGCCCTGAAGCAGCAGGAATGGGACGTCTAGCTGGCACAAGGAAGGCTGGAAGTTCAGACAGCTCCAGGAGAGGAAACTGAGTCAGATTGACAGGAGAGCAACGTCGCAGGCTTCCTGGGAAACAAACAACGGCAAACAGCCTTTCCAATTCATCAAGGCTAATTTACTTTCTAAGATACACCTTGGCCTGTTTTCAGGGCCGCACGAACCCCACATAAATTATGCATGATCGTGGTTAATCCACCTCCTTGGCTCTGCCTAAGTAGGGGCCCCTCATTTGCCAGCTTCAAAGGGGGCTGGTGTTGGGGAAGGGGCTGGTCCAAGTCTGACATGGAGAGTTAATGTCCTGGAGTCATGGGAGAAAGCAGGGCTAATTGGGCCTCCAGAAGGCCCCACACAAGGCCAAGGGGTGGGCGGGAAGGAGGTGGTGGATGGCGGTCTCTTGGCCAGGCATATTCAGACAGGAGGTCTGGTCTGAGCTATTTCTTTCTTTCTTAAGAGATATTTTGAAAAGCAGAAATATGCAAAGTGCACAGCAGCTTCATCTGTAAGGGCGAAAAACTGGCAGCAACCCAAGTGTTCATCAACAGGTGCGTGGATAGACAGATTGTGACATATCCACACGACGGACACTACTCAGCAAGAAAAAGGAGGGAATTATTGAAACATGGCAGAATGGTTGTTTCTTTTAAAACAGGGCTGTTTGGGAGACATCATTCATATTATAGGATAAATTGACCTATCAGCCTGCTTTCCTCCAAAGTCATGAAAGAATGTATGTTTTAAAGACGATGAAGAAGATAGAAGTAAAGAAGTAGTGTTGGAGGCAGGGGCATGTCAAGAGAGGGCCCTTAGGGCGGGGATGGTGTTCAGGTCCCAGGGAGACCATAAGGAGGAGACAGCACAGGCTGTGCAACCCTTAGGTGACAACCACAATTACCCTACCACCTTAAAAACACGTACTCTGGACATTTAAAACTGTTGGAATTCCCAAATCTTTGTCAAGACCTGATTGGTCCACGCTTACAGTCCTCATGGTATGGTTGGGCACAGGGGTCTCATGGGCCGACAGTCACGACGAGGCAGGAGCTCATCGCTGTGGTTGACCGTCAGCTCAGGAGCCTAAGGTGGGCATTCCCTGATTCTTGGAGGAACAGCGCTCACAGGCGCATGGACGCCTGCTTCCTCTGAGCCTCATTTTCTCAGACGGCAGCAAACAGCACAGCGGCGGAGCTCTGCAAACCCTCAGACAGATCGTTGCCATCACTGCTGTGGCAAACGGGTCTCTGGCAAGGCTGGTGCTCACTGCTGCCAGGACAGACTGCTCAGGGAGCACCAGAGTCAGGCCACGGACGCATGGTTAGTCCAAGATTCAGGGCATGAGGGTGCAGTGGTTCCAGCTAGGACCCTGGGGGCATGACTTCAGGAGTCCAGCTGTCTGACCTTGAGAATGTCACCTACATTTTTCAGTCCTCACTCAGTGTCTTCATCTCTAAATTTCTGATAATAATGTTACCCTAAGAATTAAATGAAATAATCTATATAACAGTATTACCACAATGCCTGGCACGTGGTAAAATGCTTAGTAAAACCTTTGGGTTCTAGACCCTTGACGCTGGGATTTGCTCTGCTGCCCTGATGGCCTGCACCAATTATCTGTATGTTTTGCTCAGCCGCTTGGCAGCACTCACTCCATGCTACCTGGTGAGGGTCACGATATCCCTTCAAGTTTCCACATATGCCACAGGTACTTTCTAACCATCAGTGAGGGGATGTTTGCACCTTCTCACGACATCTTCTGCATCTTTCTCTATGAATGTATTTATTTACTAATTTGTTTATTCATCTGTCTCATTAGGAGCATGATAGAGACTACAACATGTCTTTCTTTTAAAAATCTACATGCCTAGCTCTGTTCCATTGCATTGTTATTCAATGTTTACCAAATAAATGTTATCATTAATTTATACTCCATCGCATCCGATTGCCTGAGGTAGGTTGGAAATAGTGTCGTCAAGATGGTGGTGATGATGAGAGCCCAGATTTACTGAGCCCCATGTTTACTGGTGCCCTACATGTACACCTGACACACACACACACACGCACACACACAAAACTCATTTAATCCTGAGATACATGCACTATTAATTATTGTAGTTTTATAGACAGGAGGCACAAGGAAGTAAAGTTACTTTTCCAAGGTCACACAGCCAGTACTTGGGAGAGCAAAACAAATGAACAAGATAAAGACATTAGGTCAAAGGGAATATAAATTTTGAACAGCAAAATGGAGCCAAGTGAATGCAGGGTAAATGGATCTTGTAATGTCTTTCACAGACACTAGAGTTAGCTCATAAATAAAGATCTGTTTTTCCCAGCAACCAAAGCAATAAGGAGACTATGATCAGCTATGAGAATCACCTTGGCCATAAAATGCAAAGATACTGGTTTCTTGGAGTAGGGTAGATTTTGGGTGTGGTGAATGTCAGAATTCCCACATCCATACTGATTTCCAGGGTTCATACTGGTATCCTAATAGGGGCAATCTGGACTTGTGGGTATCTCAAAGCCAAAGAATGAACAAGGCAGAGAAGAAACACTAATTATACTTCAATGTTATTTTTCTTCTTGTTTTTAGAATAATTATATCTTCAAAGTCAGACATTTTGTCTTCACATCAGCTATAATTTCCAAGTGATTGTAGTATTTTATATGAAACTTCCACAAAGTCTATTCAAAATGTGTCATCTTTGTTCACTCAATCTGCACATATTCAGACCAATTTTTCCTTTACTGGATGGAGAATAATATCTTTTATTTCTAATACTTTGGAGATAAACCTTAAAATTTAAGCACACATTCTAGCAAAGATTAAATTTGAATGGACAAGAATCTTAGCCCGCTTTTATTTCCAATAAACCTTCTCCTGACTCCCACGTTATGGCCTGGAGGTTTATTTTGAGCTTATTGATATACACTGTCTTAGTTCAGTCTACCATAACAAAATCACACACACTAGGCAGCTTACATAAACAACAAACATTTATTTTATGACAGTTCTGGAGGCTAGATGTCCCAGATTGGGTTTCAGCTGCGTTGGTTCCAGCTTGCAGATGGCCACCTTCTCACTATATCCTCACATAGAGAGAGAGAGGGAGAAAGTGAGCACTCTATGGTGTCTTTTCTTAAGAGGACACTAATCTTGTAGGATCAGGGCCCCACCCTTATGACCTCATTAACCTTAATCACTTCTTTAGAACTCTCATCTCCAAATACAGACACACTGGGTGTTAGGGCTTCAACACAGAATTTAGGGGGCACACAAACATTCATTCCATAACATACCTAGAAGTTAATACCTTTATTTTTGTTTCATTACTATTATTCTATTTTAATGTCAGGTGTTTTATAACTTTCCAAAGTATATCATATATTTACTCATTTATTTTTTGCTGTTCACCACTTATTCCTGAATTTCAGTACTTTCTTGTGTGTGTATGTGTGTTTTTCCTGGCTGCAATGCATCCCTAAGTGTTTTTCAGCAGGGATCTGACTTTCTGATTCCTTGTCTGTCTGAAAATATCCCTATTTTAGTCTCATTTTTGAATGGTAACTTGAATGAATATAGAATTTTAGGTCCATGATTATTTTTCTTCAGCATCTTAAAGATGTCATATCATTGCTTCCTGGACTCTGTGGAAACTGATGAGAAGTCAGCCATCATTGGATTGTAATTATTTTGTAAATAATCTGTATTTTCCCTCTTATACCCTCTTTAGTTTTCTCTTTATCCTTGATGTTCTACAGTTACATTTTAATATGTCAGGATGTGAGTTCTTTTTTATTGATCCTGCTTGGCATTTGGTTGGATTTTTAAATCTAACTCATTTCATGCCTTGATTCTGAAAAATTATGTTATCACCATCAGTTCACATATTGCCTCACCATCATTTATCAATTTTTGCCCTCCAAATCTCAAAGTTGTATGTTTGTTGGGGCTTCTTAATCTACCTTCATTCCCCTTTACTGTTTTTCACATTTTTTGGTGTCTCTGACTCTCTGTGCTACAGTCCAGGAAATTTTCTTGGTTCTGCCTCATAGTTAATTAATTACTTTTCATCAGTGACTCATGAACTATTTGGTCATCTGTTGAGTTTTTCTGTTACTATACTTTTCATTCCCACAATTTCTAATTGCTTTTATTTTTTGTAACTGTCTTCTTGTAACCACCTGGTCTTTTTTCATAACTACTTGTTATTTTTTCATATACACTAGTGTATTTTTTGTCTTGTGGAGGCTTTAACGACTACTTATTTTGGAATCCCTCTCGGTTTGCTCTCTTGTCTCCCATTTGTGGAGTCTGTTGACTCGTTCAGGACACTGGACTCACACAATCATAATGTGGTTTGGGAAGTCAGTTTCCATGAGATGTTTTTCTTCCAGGAGATGTCAAGCCCTGAGCTATGATGACACCCCTGTGGAATGGATTGGGTGCCTCTTTTACCCTCTTCACATCCTCTTGGTCCACCTGCTTGCTCCAGCCACTGTGGACACAGCCAGCTGTAGCAGTTGTACCTGACAGCACCTGTCCTCAGCTGCTGCAGGCGTCTCTTGCTTTCTGCCACCACTGCATGGGGCACCTGCAGAAACTCACTTATCCTTTCTAATGCGCTTGCCAATCAGCAAATGTGAGGGAGCTAACACCCCAGAGGGCAAATCCCCACCAATAGAGGATGGGAGGCAGTGGATAAATAGTACCTTCTTCTTTCCAAAGGACAACAGATTCTAAGGTATATTTTCTGTGGCTCCTCAGTCTCCAAGATTGAGCCCCTGCTGCTCATACTAGGCACCCGCTCAATGACACACCACTGTGAGTAACCTGAGCTCCACCTGTCGTGGGCAGGCAGATCACCTGGGATGGGGTGGGGCAAGGAGTGTGGCCGCGAGTGGCCCAGCTGCTCAGTATTCAGACTCCCCTTCAGCGGTATCTCTGGAGGTTACCTGCAGGTCCCCAGACCCCATTCAGGCCTGGTCTCAAACACACGGTGGGAAGAATTTGATCCACTAAAGCCTCTGAGAACAGTTTATTGGGAAAGTACCTTCAACAGGCAGAAAATCCTTCTAGCATCTAAGTGAAGCAAGGAGTTGTGGGTCTGATTTCCCCCGAATGTCACCTACTACTAACACTCAGTTCAGGTTTTATAATTTACACATCTCTTCCACATACCCATTGCCCATTTGACCCTCGAAGGCCCCCTGTGGTGTAGACATTCTGGCGAGTCTTCCTTATGTAGAGAAGACACTGAGAAGTTCCATGACTTTCCCACGTCCCCCTGATGGTAAACCAGAGGCAGCCTGTCCACGCTCCTTCCTTCAGGTGAGGGCGCCTTCCCCTCTCACTCTCCAACAAGAACATATCCAAACTCCACATCCAGACCTGAATAGGGCAGCGCAGGACGTGGGCCCTTCCCACAGGGGTCGTACAGTCAGGCTGGGAAGGAAGGACTGACTTGTGTAGGAAGGGTACGGCAAGGCTCAGGTAACTAAGAGGCAAAGGGTGTGTGACCTCTGATTTAAGTTGCTAGAGAAACCTCCACAAGCCTGGTGGCTCACGGCAGAGGTGGCCTGGGGAAGTGCCCCCGGACTGTATTCGGGCAGCTCCTACAGGCCCCAAGGCACTTCCCGGGATTTTAAGACATTGCTTTGCTTTTTCTCTTAAATGAGAGAGGCTATGTGAGAACAAGCTCATTAACCAGGAGAGCAAGACTGTAGGCCAGGTCTCGCCGTTAAATGAGCAGAGTTGGACACAAAGCAGACCCAGAGAGAGATTTTCAAGGATAGAGTTTAAGAATTAAGATAAAATTCAGCTCCGGTTGCTGCTCTGAACGGCGGTGACGGCGCCTGGAGAGGCGGTTATTTAAGCACTTGAGAGACACTAGGGGCTTAAGTCTAATCTGTGTGCTGTGCTCAGACTCCCAGCGCGGCGGCTCTGCCGGCCATGGGCAGGGGCCAGGCGCAGCGGGCACCACCCAGGCTGCAAGGTCAGGGATGAGTGGGGACTTAGCCACCCCCTGGGGCCCAGCCCAGCCTCTTGTGTTTGTGGACTTGGCGACTGAGATGATCCTTGGGAACAGTCAGCTTTCCCCACCAGCCCAGGTGGCATAACCAGCTGCCACTGGATCCTCTCCCCAGGACTGGCGCCAGTGAGATTTTAAGAAACCAAACCCAGGGCAGGAGTTACCTTTTGAGCCCAAAGTCCATTGAATGGCATCTCCATTTTCCAAAGCACCTGATGGCTGCCCTTTAACGTGAGAGCCAAGGATGTGCTTGAAATACGTGAGGGAAAGGACGAAACAGCCTTTCAGAGAAAGAACCAGCAGGCCGTTCTGGAGACAAGACGAAATAAAAGATTCTTATGGGTCCCAAGAGACCTGAAGATTATAAAAAGCAGCACTAGAGTTTTCCCACGGCTCCTTAGTGAGCGGGGCACCCTGACCCCACAGATGGCAGGGAAAAACGTCCAGAGGCTTGGTCAGGTTATGGGCTTTCACTCGTGGTGCTGAATTGCAAAAGGAAGGACACTTCTTCATGTGTCTGCCACCCGGAGCCCAGGGTCCTCAACCTCCTGCCTGAGGAGATCGAAGGGAAATATGTGGAAATGTGTCTGGATAGAAAGAAAGAACAACAGACAATTCCAACCCATGTGGTCCCAGGTGAGGGCTGTCTTTCTGTCACCTGCCTGCACACCTGCTGAAGGCAGGGGCAGCAAAGACCCCGTCTCGCTGGCTGGGTGCCTCACAGCCCCTCAGCCGGGCTCTGGCCTCACAGGTGGCCTCTCCCTGGTTGAAGTGATGATGAATGTCTCCACTTCCAGGAGAGGCGAGTGACCTACTCAAGGTCACGTAGGCCCAGTCAGGACTTCGTACCTGGCCTAGCTCGCTGCTCCTTTGCTGCACAGGAACTGCCCATGAATCCTCGCCCTTGTACTGTTGTCTAGCAAATTCTAACTTCTGTTCTAATCTATACCTGTTCTCACCCTGATCTCTAGTAGTCAGGACCACAGTCTGAACTAGGGATAGAACCAATGACTTTTTTCAACAAGGGCACACACAGACACAACACAAACTCTTGGCATTGTCCTCTGGATTTGTCTAAACAGTTAGAGCTGCAGATTCTGACTTTGAAAGCTCCATTTTCTAAGACATGAACAGATGAGGATTTTAAAAGAACCTTGGCTACTGTGAACCCAGATGGACTGGGGGCCCATTCAGCATCATGGATGATGCTCCTTTGCTCCTGGAAAGCTGGGTGCTAGGGTCTCCCATCAAAGCCCCTGAGACAGCTGCGAGGCTCCCACATCTGTCAGGAGCTCCTCAGGGAGTCACGAGCCTCCAGGGAGCAGATTCTGGTCAGGACCTTGGGAACTCCAGGTCTCTTCTTTTGCTTCTGCCTGTCTTGTTATGAGAGAGAAGCCACTGCATCTCCCTGGCAGCTGCAGGGCTCCGGGCCTAACCTTCCACCTTGTAAGGTGGAACCAGGTTCCCTTATCCCCCAGGTCAGTACTGAGTCAGGCAGAAGCTGAACAAGCAAACAGACAGCTCATGACCAGCGCTGTCCTGTAGAAAGGTGTTGTGAGTCATCTATATAATTTTACATTTTTTAGTAGCCACAGTGCAAAAGTGAAAAGAATTAATTTTATATTTTATCTAATCCAATGTATACCAAAAATTGTCATGTCAACATGTAATCAACATAACATTATGAATGAGACATTTTAATGTTTTTCCACATGAAGTCTCTGGAATCTGGTGTGTGTTTTATATAGAGAGCACATCTCAATTCAACCAGCCTCAGTTCAAGAGCTCAGTAGCCACTGCTGGCCAGGGGCTACCACATTGGGCTGAATAGCTCTAGAGGATGCTATTATTACAATGCTCCATTTATGCTAGTGTTTTCCAAGGAGTTCCCCTGGACTCTTGACCTTCCAGATGGTTCTGCTCATAGGCATTCTTTGGCCAAGTACATTGGAGAAAATGCATTGCCTCCCACAGATCGATGATGCACAGTTGCATGTCGCAGGCCAAGGAAACCTGGCCAGAAAGACCTCTAACCTTCTGTCTTTTCCGTGTAGCCAAATACTTTCTAAGTTTATTAGGTCACAAAAGCCTTTCATCACCAAATACCTGCTAATATTGCACAGAAGTTGTGCTTGGGAACGCACTTTAGGAATTTGTGTTTGAGGGAAGGAAGGGTGAGGAGAGCTCAGAGTGGACATGTTGCTGTTGTTACATCATCTCTTTACTTTCAGCGACTAGAGTCCATGCTAACAACAGAGCCCTAACTTATTCGTTCCTTCAACAGGTGTTAATTGGCATCCCCTATGGGCCAGGTGCTGTGTGAGGTGCTGGGACACCACGGTGGATGCCTTAGACAAAGCCTCTGTCCTCAAGAGGCATCTGGTCTGATCAGGGAGACAGGCGGCCTCAAATACGTGAGGCAATCATACTATGTGCTTGGAGAAGGACGTCAAGATTTTGGGGGAGGGGGACCGGGACAGGCCCTTCTGTGAAGGGTTCATTTGGGCAGATTGATGAAAGGTGTGAGGATGGAAGGAGGAGGCAGTCTGGGGAAAAGGCACTCAGGAAGAGGGCACAGCAAGTGAAAAGCCCTGGAGGCAGGAGCCTGCTTGGTGGGAGGGCTTGTTTGACAGAGCTCCTGGATCATTCCTGATGCCCCAAGTCACTCCTTGAAGAACATCTTGAACTCTGGGCTCCTTCTTCCCATCTCCTGGTACCCAAATTCTCCCATTTCCCAGAGAAAGCTATATAAGTGGCTTAGAACCCAAATCAGAACCTTGGAAATGGAGAGAAGCTCAGAACTGGAGAGAATCTGAGCATAGCGCCCCCTCTTTTGTATGTTCTCATGCTCTTACCTGAAATTTTGGTGCCCTCTCTACAGCATTCTTTTTTGCAATGGAAAATATCTTCTGTTATCCTAATTTTTATGTTTTCCTGATACATATATAACATAATTTTTGTATAAATTAGTATATATATAATTTTATATCATATGTAAGGTATCTAACACTTAGAGTTTACTTTGTGCCAAGCATTGCTGTGCCTGTCTTTATATAAAATTTTATTTCTTATGAAAATATTTGTTTATTTTGATATTTGTTTGTTTATCTTTGCATGGATTTTGATTTCTTAAAGCATTGCATGAAATATTATTTATCTTGCCTCTGTTTTGAGTTGCCTCCTTAAATTTTGTTCTGGAGCTGGCTGCCTCACTTGCCTCACCCTAAGTCTGGCCCTGCTTCTGAGAACTTTTTCTATATTGATTCACTTAATCCTTAGAGCTATGGGTCAGGCACCAGCCCCTGGGGAGGCTCTGGGCGAGGCAAGGGTAATGGGGCCTGAACGTTGGGGCTGCCTGTCCCTGTCCCTCTCTGAGCTCCAGATTTCTCATTTGCACCAGGAGAAGTTTGGTCACAAGTAGTTGTTTCTAACTGCTCCTGGGGATTCTGCTGGAGTTGTCCTTCAGAGATCATCTTGAGTTAGGGAAAGATGAGGCCACTACCCCAACTGTACTTCTACCAGGGATGCCCTACCCTTGGCTGGGTTTCATACTGAGTTTCTACCTATAATGCTGGGTTTTAAGAAAAGGTTCTGCTGGTGACAATGATGGTGGTGATGATGATGATGACGGTGATGATGATGATGATGATGGTAACGATGATGATGGTGGTGGTGATGATGCTGATGATGGTGATTATGACAATGAAGATGATGGTAGCAATGATGATGATGGTGATTATGATGATGATGAAGATGATGGTATGGATGAGGGTGATGATGTTGATGATGATGATGGTGATAATTCTAAAACATGATTCATCGGATCAGCATAAAACATTATTTGTGTGTATATGTTTGTGTGTGTGTATGTACATATTTATACACACATTTCCCTCTATATATATGTGTGTGTATTTATATATATGTATATATGATACATATATATGTGTATATGCTTGCGTGTGTGTGTGTATGTGTATATATATATATGTAGAGAGAGAGAGAGAGAGAGAAACAGCTTCTTCAGAGCCATATCAGACTTTAGATCCAAAGGAAAAGTATTAATGCCAGTATAATGTGAAATACACACTTTTAAAGTACCTTAAATACATATTTACCCAAGATGCAATAAAATCTCACCAAAATACCTGTTTAACCACTCACTCTTTCTGGTCTGTTGGGACTAGAATGTGTCATTTTAAAAAGCACAGATTTGCCCCCGGGATCCAGGTGAGTCCAGAAGAGCCCTCAGTTTTGCGCCGACTCCCTCATCATCAGGACCTGGTGCTTCTGAGGTGGAAAGACCTTGTGTACACACCTGATCATGTGTCATTATTGCTACTTTTAAACTGATGTCTACCTTTCTTTGTAAAACAAAACCAAACAAAAGCACCTTGCTCCTTTGCAGAAGAACGTGGGTTTGAGGTCTCTGTGTTCAGTCGAGAGTCCCAAAGTGTTGCCACTGCCCTGGTCTTGCGTGCACACCCACAACCCAGTTTAGTCGGATATGCCACGATTCGCCCTTTCCTGTCCACAGGAGGCCAAACCACACTGTATTGCTCCTTTCAAACATATCACAAGAGCAGGAGCCGGGGGTAGAGGTGATGCAGACTCCTGAAGGAATCTGCCTTTCTTGGAAGGTTCTGCCATCATCATGTGTTGGCTGCAGCTGCCCAGAGGACTCTTTTGTGTGCTTTAGGATAAGGTGCTCCCTCTTGGCGATGCACCCCTACTCCAGGGCCTCAGCTGGAGAGCAGGTGCAGGAAGGATTTCAAACTGCAGCATCCCAGCATCCACACCCTGAGTGATGCCCTTGAGGTGCACTCCGCAGGCCAGCTCCCCACGCCTGAGCAGGGCAGGTGGAGGCTGAGCTAGGATGGAGCTGCCATTTGCAGGGACCAGAGCTGCAGGCCTCCATGGCTAGGTGAGCTGCTTCTTTCCTGTCCTGAGACTGGACCCCAGAGCTGGCCCTGGGCTTTCCCTACCCCATGGTGGGGGATTTGGTGGCTCTGCCTTGACTAGGAGACTGCTGGCCATGCACCTACTGCAGGGCGTGGGACTCTTGTCCAACGCACAAGGGAGGGAAGGATCCTACCCTTTGCCAGGCCCAGGTAAATATGCTAATGCCTTCTGCTTCCCCTTGGCTCCTCCTTGGAGAGTTTGGATGCTACCAGCCAGACACTTTTGGCCACATCAGATAAATGAGTTTCACTTCAAATACCTGCCCAGCTCATCATGGCATGATCGGTCTTCTCCAGTCTCAGAACGGGTAAGGTGTCCTTGGATTCCACATCTGCCTC